>NC_090727.1:20682923-20692923 GCF_036898095.1 Palaemon carinicauda | reverse complement strand
TAATTTGTTTAATATGGGTCAACACGGTTTCGTACCTGGAAAAAGTACACAGACCCAACTGATAGCTCACTATGAAAACATATACAATAATATGATAAATGAAAAAGACACAGATGTGATCTATCTAGATTTTGCAAAAGCCTTTGACAAGGTAGACCATAACTTATTGGAGAAAAAAATGAGAAAGCATAATATTGTGGGAAAGATAGGAAAATGGGTAAAAGAATTCCTGCAAAACAGAAAACAGATAGTGGTTGCAAATGACGAGAAATCAGATGAAGCCCAGGTGATATCTGGTGTGCCCCAAGGTACGGTATTAGCTGCACTGCTATTTGTTATTATGATCTCAGACATAGACTGTGATGTTGAAAACTCCGTAGTGAGAAGTTTCGCCGATGACACAAGAATAAGTAGAGAAATTACTTGTGATGAAGATAGGAACTCACTACAAAGAGATCTAAACAAAATATGTGAATGGGCGGAGATAAATAGGATGGTATTTAACTCCGATAAATTCGAATCAATAAATTATGGAAACAGAGAAGGAATGGTGTATGCATACAAGGGACCTAATAATGAGACAATCACAAACAAGGAAGCAATTAAAGACCTTGGTGTAATTTTAAATAGGAATATGTTATGCAACGACCAAATAGCAACACTGTTGGCTAAATGTAAAGCAAAAATGGGAATGTTATTCAGACACTTTAAAACAAGAAAAGCTGAACACATGATTATGCTTTACAAAACTTATGTGCGTAGTACACTCGAGTACTGCAATGTGATATGGTACCCAAACTACCAAAAGGATATTGCGCAAATAGAGAGTGTACAAAGGTCCTATACTGCTAGAATAGAAGAAGTTAAGGACCTTGATTACTGGGAAAGACTGCAATTTTTAAAACTATACAGTCTAGAAAGGAGAAGAGAACGCTACATGATAATACAAGCATGGAAGCAAATAGAAGGAATTGCTGAAAACATCATGGAGCTTAAAGTATCAGAAAGAGCAAGCCGAGGTAGATTAATAGTGCCAAAAAGCATTCCAGGTAAACTGAGAAAGGCGCACAGGACATTAATCCACTACGCACCAGCATCGATAATGCAGCGACTATTTAATGTGCTGCCAGCTCATCTAAGAAACATATCAGGAGTGAGCGTAGATGCGTTTAAAAATCAGCTCGATAAATACCTAAGATGCATCCCAGACCATCCAAGACTGGAAGATGCTAAATACACCGGAAGATGTATTAGCAACTCTCTGGTGGATATACGAGGTGCCTCACACTGAGGGACCTGGGGGAACCCAAACAAAAAATAAGGCAATAAGGTAAGGTAAGGCTCTCTCTCTCTCTCTCTCTCTCTCTCTCTCTCTCTCTCTCTCTCTCTCTCTCTCTCTCTCTCTCTCTCTCTCTCTCTCTCATGGAAAACGGGAGAGATAAAAATGATTTTTAATTAGCGTTGGCCTAACTTTGTTTTTCTGTTCCTAAATACGGTTCCTAAATACGAATTTCTTCCTATCAACAATCATATAAATGGTGACAATATATCTCTGTCTTGTGACAAGTTCCAGACAAGAATAATGACATCTCTGATACCGTTTTCCTGCATTAGACTAGAAACAGCTGTATTTGTTACATATCCTTTACAGATTCTCCTCTGTCCTCATACACCTGACAACACTGTGATTACTGGACAATTCTTCTTCACCCAAGGGGTTAACTACTGCACTGTAATTGTTCAGTGGCTACTTTCCTCTTGGTAAGGGTAGAAGAGACTCTTTAGCTATGGTAAGCAGCTCTTCTAGGAGAAGGACACTCCAAAATCAAACCATTGTTCTCTATTCCTGGGTAGTGCCATAGCCTCTGTACCATGGTCTTACACTGCCTTGGGTTAGAGTTCTCTTGCTTGAGGGTACACTTGGGCACACTTTTCTATCTAGTTTCTCTTCCTCTTGTTCTGTTAAAGTTTTTATATTTTAAATAGGAAATATTTATTTTAATATTGTTACTATTCCTAAAATGTTCTATTTTTCCTTATCTCCTTATTTCCTTATTTCCTTTCCTCACTGGGCTATTTTCCCTGTTGGGGCCCCTGGGCTTATAGCATCCTGCTTTTCCAACTAGGGTTGTAGCTTAGCATTTAATAATAATAATAATAATAATAGATAAACAATTATATTCTAAATAGATATTTTTGCTATTTCCTATTTTTCCTTAGCAAATAGACATCAAAAGTAAATTTTATACACACGCGCAAACACACATATTATTTCATTGTCATACCTCGACTTAGGAGCGCGGAATGCAATAGTCGCTTTTTTCGTAATGAAAAGTTTGGATTTACTAAAGGAGAATTTTAACTTGGATTTATTAAAGTGTATTGAGGTTGGCTCCTAAAATGCAAAATAAATGATTTCTTTTCAAAGTATTGAGGTTTGGTGATTTTTGTTTATGTTTTTTCTCTTGCCATAAGAGCTTCCGTTTTATCTAGTTGATTAAGTTATGATTGCCTATGAACTTCTGAGAGAGAGAGAGAGAGAGAGAGAGAGAGAGAGAGAGAGAGAGAGAGAGAGAGAGAGAGAAAACTATAGTGGACGTTATTGAAACATTCCTGTTTTAATATTTTAAACTGAATTAAACACTTTTTCACTTAATTTTGAAAGAACACTTATCCTCTCTTTGCACTATTTTTTGTCATTGTATAGCTTTTGAGTTCAATTACATCTTCATTTTGGACTTTATTTTTGTAGAATTCTATGTCATTGGATATTTTTCAAGTTCAGTTACTTAAACTCTAATTTTCCGGAATCAATAGTCGCTCTTAAAAATTTGCATTAAAAAAAACCGAGAATGACTGGCAACATTATTTCCAGAATTTTTACCGTTGTAAAAATGGTTATATTGACGTAAAAGAGTGATATTACGGTCACCAACCCGTAAGAGGTAATAACAAAGTAAGGTAAAATTACAGTCGCCTGTCCGGAAATTTTTTTCTAAGTGTTCAAATTGAATATATAAAGTTGTTTACGCCAAGTATCACTGTATCTTTGAATGGAAGATTTATTTCTCAATGTGTAGCTATAGAAAGGTTCACGATGTTTCATGATTAGAATCACTGGCTGCCCTAACAGGCATTGTTCGTCCATAAAAAGTGTACGCAACCCTTCAAAAATGACAGTTAAATATTCAGATAGGCACACATACGTAAACACACAGATCCAACCCTATCCATCCCCTCTCCATGTTTTACCACGTTTTATGACATTATTTTATACATAGTAAATGCCATACAAAAACTATTACGGCAAGGACTTGTATAAATTATTCAGCATTATCCATAACTTATGCTTATTTTTTATATTGATCTTTGATTAGAAATTACATATCTATTTTTCCATAGGCATATGAACTTGATATTGACAATTCAATGCATTATATAATATAACGTTTATCTAAACGTTTGTTGAACATATTCTACCACGTATCACTTCCAGTAGGGTAAAGATGCCTATGTAACATGGAATTAATTTAAGAATTATGTCCCCTTTTGATCCAAACGTTTGTCTCTGACATCAAGCTTTTCTGAATTGAATTTGTCGCAGAATGTTTGAGTGATGTGTCCCGTAGTGAATTAAATTTCATATTAAATTCTATCTGGGAAATAATGCAGAAGAGTAATTTTATCTCTGTGGAAGGGGGATTCGTTTTTTATTTTTTTCTGTCGGATTCTAGTTGTTTCTTGGGTTTCGAAAACTTTTCTAAGTGTAGTGTAGTCAGGTACACTCATACACAGAAGTGTACTTAGCGTTTGAAGTAAATCCGAAAGATGTTTGGTAATAAATGGGTTTAAAAATCTTTTTATATATCCAAAAGTTTTTTTTTTCATTGCTTTCTTCTTCTTCTTCTTGACGAAAGGATAGCGTGAGAACAGGGCGTTCTGGTTCAACCTATGTAAGTAATAATGATGGAGTAATTATGAGGTTATTTTCATACCGAAGAATGTCCTTCGTGTGTAAAGGTGAGTCCAGTAGCTCGTTTGAGTGAGGGTGAATAGACACTAATGGAAGAACTGGAGTCTTTAAGAATGGCCAAGCTTCAATAAGGACTCATTAAGTGGTTTATATGGTACCTGTCCTTTTTCGTTCTTATAGTTACAAGTTTCGTTAATTGGAATGTTTATTTTGTATTGCGTATTTTGGGATTAACTCTTTTCTTTCATGCAAGTATTTATTCTCACCATTCGCCTAAACACCATTTGCAACACAGTTTAGAAACTTGTTTGCAAGGCAAACATTTTAGTTTTTCAAATTTTAGGTGATTTTATATCGAAAAAGTGAATTTTTATCCCTATATTATCATTGAAAATTACTATTACCAGATTGGAATAAAGTCAGTGGGAATACTAGGGTGGATTGGAGGTTGTGAACCTTTGTGGAAATTCAGTATTAGAGAAGAAATAACCCTAACATGCCTTCTTAATGATACAGGTTCCCTCTTTGAAGAATTTAATTGGCTGTGATTAACCTGATGTGAGAGTCATCGAGATTGGAAATATAAACGACGGTAGGATCGTCTTTATTTGTTCCCAGTAGATGGAATTAAGAGAAGTATAGATTTATATACAACTTAGGAAATATGTTCGTTTTGTTGTGAACCTTCAGTATTGTTGAATGTTGTTATGTCACTAAATTCAATAGTGTTCTTGGCTGCTGAGAGTTTATTCCTTATTGGGGGATTGATTTCATTTCAGTTATTCTCTAGTTACTGTATGTTGGATTTTCATTATCTGGGTACGTTCATTATATTTTCTGTTATTTGTCAGTCAGCAAATCTTTCAGTAATTTGATATTGAAAGGAATTTTCATATTTATGTTCAATGATTTACTTTATTTTCGATGAATGTTCATGGTAAGATTCATTCCTGTCTATGCTGAATACTCAATTTCATTCAGTTTCTTGTGTGCTTTTTAAGTTGATAGGGTTATGTTCTATGGTAAATAAAGATATTTCTAAAATCATGGGATAATTGACGACTTTCATACATGATTAGGTTTTGGAAGGTCAAACGTCAAGGTCACAGTCAAGCAAAATGTCCAATACATGTAATCAGAGATAATTTTGGACGTTGGTGTCACAGAGACTTCAGACTTGGTTCATGTTTGCGTGTATGAAAATCCACGCAAATTAATACATGTTAAGGTTAAAGGCCAAGGTCGAGCAAAAGTTTAAAAATTAAACGTAGGTCTGCGCTTTATGAGCGCCCCATTAGTTTTGTTAATGGATTTTACAGCAGAATATTTTTAGATATATACGAGAGAGAGAGAGAGAGAGAGAGAGAGAGAGAGAGAGAGAGAGAGAGAGAGAGAGAGAGAGAGAGAGAGAGAGAGAGAGATTATGGATGCTCTTGGTTGAGCAACTCCACTGTTTCCATGTTTACAGAAACTGTAGCAGTTGATGGTTCTCATTAAAACTTTGGCAAAGACGAGTAAATTAGGTTCTGACTTCAATCGAGGTTTAGAAAATTAGAATCCAGCTGAATATGAATTTTAGCTTCCGCAAAATAATTTAAAATCCCTTGGTGATATTTATAAAGAAACTTGGTATGCACATAAAATTAAATTTTACTCTATTTTTTTCTAATGAAGTTTTGGTCTCTCTCTCTCTCTCTCTCTCTCTCTCTCTCTCTCTCTCTCTCTCTCTCTCTCTCTCTCTCTCTCTCTCTCTTACTAAGGGTCAGAATGTAGGTTGACAACAAGCCAACATTTTTTTTTTAAATATTTAAGTAAGCTTCTGTCGTCATAGTCTTCCACGGGTGGAATCTCCCCATTTCTATATTTTTTCTAGCCCACGTATTCCATATCTGGAGGCGGTCGTTAGTTCAGTACAAAAGATTGGGAAGCCTGTGGCATTAAATCCCTGCTAGTGGAACTTCAGAAGTTCAAACTTGCAGGAAATGTCTTTTATGTTGACCAGACTGACATAAATCTTTTTTATGGTTTATAGAATTATTTGAAAGATATATTTTAATGATACTGTTCTGAGAGTATTTTGAATGTTTATTAGTTTTCATTTAGTTTATTTATTCTCTTAATTTCTTACCTCACTGGGCTATTTTCCCTTGTTGGAACCCTTGGGCTTATAGCATCGTGCTTTTGCAACTAGGGTTGTAGCTTAGCTAATAATAATGATATTAATATTAATAATAATAATAATGATAATAATAATAATGATGATGATGATGATAATAATTAATAATTAATCATTATTAATTGATAATTAATAATTAATAATAATAATTAATAATAATGGAAGAAAATTCCATTAGTTGCTGTAGTGTTTGTCCAAGGGTGTAGTTAGAAGCGGTTGCGTTTTAACTTCCAGTTTTTCTTCCCAAGTATTACAATTACTGCCACTCTCTGGCGAGGCTTGACAGCTGTGTTTTGATAACAGCCAAAAATGGTGAGAGGGATTTTGATATGTGAAAATTTTAGATGAGAGTTCGATTTTATTTTAAGGATGATAAATTGTATTTAACTGTGCCTATATAAGTAGCCAGGTGCGCCCTCGCTGTTGTTTGTTTTTATTTTAAATATTTTAGTTTGATGTCAATTATTTCGTAGCCTAAATTATTATTATTATAATTATTGTTATTATTATTATTATTATTATTATTATTATTATTATTATTATTATTATTATTATTATTAACTAAGCTGCAGCACTAGTTGGACAAGCATGATGATATAAGCCAAAGGCCTTCAACAGGGAAAATAGCACAGTGATGATAGGAAATGAAAAAAAAAAAAAATAGACCAAGAGAACTCTAACCCAAGACTGTGGAAGACCATGATACAGAGGTTATGGATCTACCCAAGGCTAGAGAACAACGGTTTGATTTTGGAGTGCCCTTCTCCTAGAAGAGCTGCTAACCATATTATTATTATTATTAAAAGAAGGAGTTTTACCAGCCCAATGAGTCAAGCTTGACTCGACTCATTGGGCTGGTAAAACTCCTTCTTTCGACTCATTGGGCTGGTAAAACTCCTTCTTTTAATAATAATAATAATAATAATAATATGGTTAGCAGCTCTTCTAGGAGAAGGGCACTCCAAAATCAAACCGTTGTTCTCTAGCCTTGGGTAGATCTATAACCTCTGTATCATGGTCTTCGCTAAGAGTCTCTTCTACCATTACCAAGAGAAAAGTATCCACTGAACAATTAAAGTGCTGTGGTAAACCCTCGGATGAAGATGATTTTTTTTTCTTATTTTATTGTCAGGTGTAAGAGGAAAAAGGAGAACGTGTAAAGAATAGGCCATACTATTCGGTTTATGTACAGGCAAAGGAAAAAAAACCTTAACTAGAGAGGGATCCAATGTAGTACCATTTGGCCAGTCAAAGGACCCAAAAACTCTAGCAGTAGTATCTCAACGGGTGGCTGGGGTCTTTATTCAGATCGTGAACACAATAAGAAAAAAAATTTCTTGAGAAGTTTTCATAAGTTTTATTAGAATTTTATTTTTTAGTTTTTTCTAGATTAGATTTTGTAGGAATTGAAACATGTATCGATTACTTTTTGAAAGTTGATTATTTCTGTCAATCCAAATCTATAATGTTAAGAATATTTTGGATTTTGGGCTGAATATTGCTCTGAATTTTATTCCACAAAATGTTGGAAAATTGCTTATAGGAATTTTTGCTTATTAAGAGAGAGAGAGAGAGAGAGAGAGAGAGAGAGAGAGAGAGAGAGAGAGAGAGAGAGAGAGAGAGAGATAATTACCCTCATTACGTTAATTGATGAGTAAAGTATGAGCTCATTTCCTGACAGTGATCCAGAGGAGTTTGCCAAGGCTTTGGCCTTAATGGATTCCTTCCATTGTTTTTCGAAAAGTTCTTTTTCGAATATTTTGTATTTCGATCAATTTTGAGATTAATTGTTTTTCGAAAGCTGCCTATTCGAATACATTTTAATTCCATCAATTGTGTGTTCGAGCAAATGGTTTTCAAAGAAAAGGTTTTCGAAAAATTGTATTTCGAATAATTGTTTTTCAAAAAATGCTCATTCGAATATTATGTATTTCTATCAATTGTGACTTTGAACAATTATGCCCAAGAAAAATTGTTTTCGAACAAATAGTTTGTTTTTAAATGTTTCCGAACATTTGTATTTCAAATAATTGTTTTTCTAAAACTGATTACTCGAATATTTTGCATTTTGATTGATTGAGATTTCGAACAATTATACATCGGAACAGTTGTTTTAGAACAAATGATTTCAGTTACAGTCAATTGACAAAGTCTGTTGAAGTTACTTAATAATAAATATGTGAAACTTTTTTTACAACTATGAATTAGAAGTCAGTGCCATGATTCTGGTTAGTGCTATTTTGTTAAGATTTCCAAGTCTTTTTCCACTTGTCTATATGTAGATATAATTTAGTTTTAAATATATAATTTATATGAATATATTTTTCTTTTTGTGTACAGCCTTTACCCATCTCTATATAAGGTCCATCTCTATCCGGGGCATCCTTTTCACTTTTTTTATGAACCTATATTTAGAAAATAAATGGACGTTGAAAGTCCCTTTTGAGAAATATTTACTTTATTTAAGGTTTCCGTAAAGGTAAATTTAATTTTGGTTATTGTTAGAATCTGTAAAGTTACAAATTGAAACTGAAATGTTATTTGTTACCATTCCAGTAATGGTGGTCTATCTTTTTCCTTTCTATGGGTTTCGAAATCTCAAAAGATTCCATCAAAATACTTAAATAAAATCCCCCAGGGGCTTTCGACTTTAAAGCTTAACCCTTTCCGAGTAATTTGTGGACCGGGAAGAAATTTGGTCAGCAATTTCATTCCAACTGACTTTGAAATTTTCTATGGAGAGGAACGAAGGGATTTGGCGATTCAGATCTTTGAGGGGGAATTTGGCCCAGTCACTTCAGCTGGTAAAGCACTATTTTTGTATCAATTGGTTTATTGTATTTTTAGATACTAATCTATATGATGTGAGTGCGCATATACATATATATATATATATATATATATATATATATATATATATATGTATAATATATATAAATATACATATATTTATATTATATATATATATGATATATATGTATATATATATATATATATATATATATATATATATATATATATATATATATATAAATATATTTGTGTGTGTGTGTGTGTGTGTGGACAAAGGCCCCACACATGTCTTCATTCATGTCTGGGGTTTGGCCATTTCATCACCTCGCTGCCCATTGCAGATTAGTGATGGTGGGAGAATATAGTCTGATCGCTCACAGTCAACCAATGTAGTATGGGTTATCCCTGACTAGTTAGGCTACAGCTTTGCTGATCATGGCGATGCAAAAACTCTTTCACCTTGTTAATTAGGGTACTGTATCTCCACTCAGAAAGGGAGTATACACACACACACACACACACATATATATATATATATATATATATATGTGTGTGTGTGTGTGTGTGTGTGTGTGTTTGTGTGTTCAGATCTTTGTGAGGGTTGGTATAATGCCAATTTTAAAAGTATAAAGTTTATATACGAAAAGAAATTTTGAAGGCTCTAATTTTAGTTAAGCAGTCTCCAACACACAGCCTTGTTTATCGAAACTAAGGCCTTAACTTTTTGTCTAACTTTTAGACTCATGGTGTAGACTTCTAAGAGGATTATAAAAGAAGGATTTTAATTAAAGTGAACGTCTGTCCGATATTGTGGGGTTAAGTAAGGGTATTAGTTGACAGTTGATGTGTTGACGAAAGAAATAAGGAATGCGTTTCTTATTGGCTAGAAATGTTAAGAGTGCAATTCCTTCCTCTCTTATGCAGGCTTATAAAGATGGAGAACTTCTGAGTGTTATTGAGTTCACAAAATTCAATATTTGGAAAAATATTTTAGTAGTATAGTAATAATAGAGACATTTTGTGTTTTTCTATGATACTGTTTTATTATAGCGTCCATG
>NC_090727.1:20637923-20677923 GCF_036898095.1 Palaemon carinicauda | reverse complement strand
ACGAGGGTTACTGAAAAAAATTAAGATATATATACTGTATATATGTATATGTATATATATATATATATATATATATATATATACATTATATATGTATGTGTGTGTATATGTGTGTATATATGTATGTATTTATATGTATATGTATGTATGTATATATATATATATATATATATATGTATGTATATAATATATCTATCTATCTATCTATCTATCTATATATATACATATATATATATGTATATATATATGTATATGTATGTATGTATATGTATGTATGTATATATCATGAGGTTGAATTTATATTGCCTCTGCTTCTAAAAACATTTTATTTGTACCCAATGGTACGAAGTCATCAAAAGAACGTTTTCCAGTTGTAGAATAGAAAGATACATATGCAGCATCTCTAAACAATTTTAAAAGATCATACAAAATGGATGTTAAATGGAATAATAAAATAAAAACTATCAAATACAAAGAGTAGAATAAAAGATAAAAGTGTGTAGCCTTTTGATTTAAAATTAACTTCGGTAGAATCATTATTCCCTGAATGCCACTAAAAATATTGATTAGTTTATGAAAATTGATTCGGTTGAAAATCATGATGGTTAAATACTTGTCCCATAATACCAAAATCTTTTTTTTTCCAGTCAATCCTGAGCTTTAACACCTTTAACCTGCAAAGTTCACTACACTATACCATATGGCATTAAAGGACTCACTCAGCCCATTATCATTATTATTATTGGTTCAAGCTAACCTACAAACCTAGTTGGGAAAACAGGATACAATAAGCCCTAAGGTTCCAACAGGGAAAAATAGTCCAGTGAGGAAAGAAACAGGGAATGAGTAAACTATATGAGAAGTAAATTAAATAAAAAAAATTCTTCGCAGTCAGAGTTCAGAATATGGAAGGGATTATTAGAATATTAGTAAAGTATTTTTTCTCTAACCATATTTAATGCCATCTTTGGTGAATTTCCAGTTGCATTTAAAAACCTTATTGTTCATTTAGTAACTTGGAATTGAAAACAACGGTTAAATGTATAATTTATTCTTGAGATTTAGAACTAATGATACCAAAAGGAGGTGAGCCAGTCCATGTAACCAGCTGATAAAGAAGGATTCCGCTATCATAATACGGTCTTTTCTGGCTATTGAGTAATAGCAACTTGAAAATGTCTATCATGGTAAGAATTTATTGAAAAAAAAATACCAATGACTTAATTAAGTCTGATACTTAGAAAAAGTAATTGATATGAAATATATAAAACTATTACGAATAAATTGAAGAATGCAAGAAATACCTCACACACACAACGAAATGTGAGAGCTATTAAAAAGATCTGCTGTTCCCAAAAGAGATGGATGCTGAAAGGAGAGAAATTAGATTTGCAAGGGAAAGAAGAGATGAAGGGTCTGAAGAAACATGGAAGCGTTGATTAACGTGTCACAGTTCTGGGCTCAGAATGCATTGAAAAAGTAAAGAATATAAGAAGTAAAGTTGAATTATTTACTCAAGTAAAAGTTTATAATAGCAAGGTATCAAGTAGGTAAGGAGAAGTTTCGACGAGGATATAAAATTGTTCCTGTTATTTGGCAAATAAGATTAATATGTGTTTATGCTAAGAAACACGTAAATAACTGGATGTAAACCACAAACAAATAGGAATGATGTGGAAATAGAAGTTACATAAATGAACTTATTTGTGGGAAAATGCGGTGAACTGATGTAATTTCAATTGATGACAGCCATATTCGAAAACCGATTTGGAAATCGTTGATGTTTTGTCGATAAACAGAATCATAGAAGCGGAGGAGTAAGAGGC
This sequence comes from Palaemon carinicauda, assembly GCF_036898095.1. NCBI lineage: Eukaryota > Metazoa > Arthropoda > Malacostraca > Decapoda > Palaemonidae > Palaemon > Palaemon carinicauda. The sequence goes on along the minus strand of NC_090727.1, from coordinate 20,676,097 downwards.
TCAAGTTATCAGATTAGATATTCAAAATTATTGATTTCTGTGATTCGAAGAATGTCCACGTCTGAAATTCTCATGATAAGAGACGGAGGAATTCCGTCATTTACATTATTTCCTTTTATTTTTGTTCATGTAATATTCTAAAAGTAACGATCAGAAGATATAAAAGCTGTTTCTTAGATTGGTTTAACATCACTTCATTGTTTTCCAATTAATCCTAATCGAGATATATCTTCATTAAGAGGAACCGTAATTGATATCGTATTCATGAAATGTAAGTTTAATAGTAGTTACTTCGTCTTTCATATTTTCCTCTTTCTTCATTAGTATAACGTTAGACACAGGACTCCCTGGTACACTTATCTCCGAAGAAGTGCTGCACCCTGTCATAGTCCTATTTCGAGGCGAGAAACCAAAGAGATAGTGTCGGGAGAGAATGGAAAGGTGGTGGGTAGGTCTAAACACAGGAACTCGCCGTGCAGTAAGGGTGTGGCTTGGTGTATTTCCTGAGCGAAGTGAACCAGAAACTCATGTGTCCAACTGTACGTGTATTTGATTACTATCTATTATCGTCTTGTTCTTTCTCAGGCGAGAAGAAAAACATAACCTGATTATTCTTAGTTAAGTAATGTTAAAAAAAACTCTTCTCATTAATTCTAAGATGTTGAGGAGAAAGACCCTCGTGTTCACTCTAGTAAGCCCAAGAATTCTTTTCCCCTTATTATCCCTTTGTCTTAAATTCCCCTTTTACTCCCCTCCCACCATCCTCTTGACCTTTGACCTTTCTTTTGTGATTAGTGTGGAGAAAAATCATCTCAAGTCGTGAAGATTCATCTCAACATTTTCTTATGAAGGTGAGGTTTTCCGCTTTATATTTTCTTGCCTACTGCGATTATTATTATTATTATTATTATTATTATTATTATTATTATTATTACTTGCTCAGCTACAACCCAAGTTGGAAAAGCAGGATGGTATAAGCTTAAGGGCTCAAACAGGGAAAATAGCCCAGTGAGGAAAGGAAACAATGAAAATTGAAATATTTCAGGAACAGTAACAACATTAACTTAAATATCTCCATAAAAACTATAAAAACTTCAACAAAACAAGAGGAAGAGAAATAAGATACAATAGTGTGTCCGAGTGTACCCTCAAGCAAGAGAACTCTAACCCAAGACAGTGGAAACCATGGTACAGAGGCTATGGCACTACCCAAGTCTAGAGAACAGTGGTTTGATTTTGGAGTGCCCTTCTAAAAGAGCTGCTTATCATGGCTAAAGAGTCTCTTCAACCCATACGTAGAGGAAAGCGGCCACTGAACAATGATAGTACTTTATAAACACCTCACTGTTTCTATTAACTATTATAATTTCATAGGATACCCTACGAGGTCTTCACAATGTATTTTGTTTCTTCTCTGTACTTTATAAAAAAAATAATTTCCTCATTAAGCCTTCATAAGGTATTGTCTTTCCTGTCAAACCTTCATAACGTATTTCGTTACCTATCAGGCCTTCTTAAGTATTCATTTTCGTAACAGTTCTTCATAACGCATTTCGTCACCTGTCATGCCTTCATAACGTCTTTCGTTAATTATCAGTACTTTATAACGTATTTTTTACTCATCAGTCCTACATAAGGTATTTTGTTACCTATCAGTCTTTTATAATGTATTTTCTTACTTATCAGTCCTTCGTAAGGTATTTTATTACCTGCTATCAATCCTTCATAACGTAGTTTGTTACTTATCAGTCTTCCATAAGTTATTTTGTTATGTTAGTCCTTCATAATGTATTTCGTCAACTCATCAGTCATCCATAACATATTAATTTTCCTATCACTTCTTCATAGCGTATTTCATTACCTAGCAGTCCTTCATAGGGTATTTGTTACCTATCAGTCCTTCATGAGGTATTTTGTTATTTATCAGTCCTTCATAAGGTATTAAGTTACTTATCAGTCCTTCATAAGGTATTTCGTTACCTATCAGGCCTTCATAAGGTATTTTATTATCTGCCAGTCCTTCATAAGGTATTTCGTCAACTATCAGTCATTCATAACGCATTCATTTTCCTATCAGTTATTCATTACGTATTTCGTTAGCTATCAGTCCTTCATAAGGGATTTTGTTACTTAACAGTCCTTCATAAGGTATTTTCTTATTTATCACTCTTCCATAAGGTATTTTGTTATTTATCCCACCTTCATAAGGTATTTTGTTACTTATCAGTTCTTCATACGGTATTTTGTTACTTATCAGTTCTTCATACGGTATTTTGTTATTTATCAGTAATTCAGAAGTTATTTTGTTATTTATCAGTTCTTCATAGGGTATTTTGTTACTCATCAGTCCTTCATGAGGTATTTTGTTATTTATCACTCCTTCATAAGGTATTTTGTTATTTATCACTCCTTCATACGGTATTTTGTTATTTATCAGTAATTCAGAAGTTATTTTGTTATTTATCAGTTCTTCATAGGGTATTTTGTTACTCATCAATCCTTCATGAGGTATTTTGTTATTTATCACTCCTTCATAAGGTATTTTGTTACTTATCAGTCCTTCAAAAGGTATTTCGTTACCTATCAGTCATTCATAAGTTTTGTTAATTTTAAGTCCTTCATAAGGTATTTCGTTACCTATCAGTCCTTTATAAGGTATTTTGCTATTTATCAGTCCTTCATAAGTTATTTCGTTATTTAGCAGGCCTTCATAAGGTATTTCGTTATTTATCAGTCCTACATAAGGTATCTCGTTACCTATCAGTCCTTCATAAGGTATTTTGTTATTTATAAATTTTTCGAGGAAGGAGACATTTGTTGAAGGAGACTTTTCTCGTGATAGACCTTCCAGAAATCTCCTTTAAGTTCCAGACGCAGACTTGAAAGGTTCGTTTGTTTACCCCACGGTCCAGGCATATATAGACCTTGGTTTACCCTTTCATTATGAATAAAAGTGCTTGAGCTCTCTCATGCACTGGGTGGATTGCTGGCCTGTGCAAACAGGCTCTTCGAAAACAAATATTTTTCAGGTGGAATAACTTTTTTTTTTTTTTTTTTGCATTGAAAACTAGAATATTTTTTTTACATTTTGTAAGTTTATTGATGGCACATTTTTTTATATTTGACTATTACAATATAAAAGCATTTAATTGTTATAATTTGTACTAATCCGGTCTACATCTTGTATTTCTAAACTAGATTTTTTTCGATCAACATTTTCCTATGATGTTGGTATAAATTTGATCCTTCTGATATGCCAATGTCATATATTTCCTAACGGAATGTGAGTTTACTAGGGAGATTACTCATGCGGTTGGATTTGCCCAGCTGACGTTCCAGTGAGCGTCTCTTCAGATGAAATTGGAACTGACACCAGACACCATTAACTTTTTTGAAATTTTGTTGTTCGTCTTAACGTTTTCGAAGACACAGTTAAATCCTTTTCAATTTCTCGACCATTAGCGCTATGTTATCTTTTTGTGTGATTTGTAATAATTCATTTGTAGTTATCTCAAGTATGAAGTAAAAGCTAGTGTTTTCGTATATACTCAAAATATAAACCATCCTAACCACGGACGAATTGAGAGAAGATAATTAGGTCGATGCTCCACCATCGAATCGCAATAACACAATCTCTCTCTCTCTCTCTCTCTCTCTCTCTCTCTCTCTCTCTCTCTCTCTCTCTCTCTCTCTCTTCATTTATATTTATATATATATATATATATATATATATATATATATATATATATATATATATATATATATATATATATTTGGATTATTAGCAGCATTTTGAGAATCTTTCAATGATTTGTGATATAGTTATGATCTTTCGTAAAACAAGGATTTTATTTTGGAAATCTAGAATGATAAATGAAAAATTTGTGTATGCTAGAGAAATATCCCATTGTTTTTATTGTTAAAGTATAAGACTTATGTAAAGAAAAAAAGAAAAAATATATGTTCAGCTACGTATAATACAGTTAAACTTTTTCACTCACTTCAGATGTTTAGGAAAAAATAAATTTGATTTTCTTTATGAAGTTCAAGTCCGTCATATAGGAATTTATCCCTGCTATATCGGGATCTGTGTCTAGTAGGCTACTGCCAATTCTCCAAATGGTACGACAACTATGTTTGCATATATACGTATATGCATATATATCTGATATATATATATATATATATATATATATGTATATATATATGTATATATATATATATATATATATATATATATATATATATATATTATACACACACACACACACAGCAGGAAAGGGGGAGCCCCGCCCTGCCGGCAGGAAGGGGGGAGCCCCACCCTGCCGGCGGGAAGGGGGGAGCCCCCCCCGGCCGGCGGGAAGGGGGGAGCCCCCCCGGCCGGCGGGAAGGGGGGAGCCCCGTCCGGCCAGCGGGAAGGGGGGGAGCCCCGCCCGGCCAGCGGGAAGGGGGGGAGCCCCGCCCGGCCAGCGGGAAGGGGGGGGGAGCCCCGCCCGGCCAGCGGGAAGGGGGGAGCCCCGCCCTGCCAGCGGGAAGGGGGGAGGCCCTCCGGGCTAGCAGGAAGGGGGGAGCCCCGCCCAGCCAACAAGAGAGAGTTCCTGTATCTAGCTTATTTTTAAAAAAAACATGAATAGTGGAATCAGGAAGACAGTCATGTAAAGCAACACAAGAATCTTGAAGAATTCTTCTTTCTCTCCATGAAGAAGTCTTCAAGATTCTTGTTTTGAAGACTTCTTCTTTCTCATGGAGAGAAAGAAGAAGTCTTCAAGATTCTTGTATTGAAGACTTCTTCTTCCTCATGGAGAGAAAGATGAAGTCTTCAAGATTCTTATTTTGAAGACCTCTTTCTTATAAGAAGAAGGGGATGAACGACAAGTGAAATCTGGAAGGCAGTCCTGAAAAGCAAAACAAGAATCTTGAAGACTTCTTTCTCTCCACGAGGAAGAAGAAATCTTCAAGATTCTTCATTTGAGGACTTCTTCTTCCTCATGGAGAGACAAAAGAATCTTGAAGAATGATAACTGATTTATTTGAAAGGATTCGGACAGAAAATTTCAGGAAGAAGAGGGAGACAGGAAAAATAAAGTATCCGAAAAGGAGAACTAGTTATTATTTGTTGATCACTTTACGATTGTGTGGATTTGAAATGAGAAAGTATAGCCCATAATGTTGAAGATCCAAAAATAAAGATTGTGTAGAATAAGGCGGAAACTGCACAGAAGTAGAGAATATTGAAGGACCAAATCCGAGTGTCTTCAGAATTCTCCCAACTCGTTGTTCGAAATCAATTAGTTTTTCTTCATCAATAGGAAAGTTGAATGCTTTCCTATCAGAGCTCCAAAAGATTCTTAGTCTCTCTGTTAGGAGAAATATTGAATACTGGGGCATTTCCAAATCGGATTCATATTGTCATTCGTCTTGAGCAGGAATTTTAGAAAAGGTAAAAAGATGGTTTTAATCATTTTATTGATCAACCCAAATTTTCAAGATTTTATCACCGACTTGCCTCTGAGGCCATGAAAACGGAAACAAGATTTGGGTGATGCAGAAAATGCTTTGGTGAAAATTAAGAGAATTATTGATTCTACGACTTTGGAAGAAACCCAAAATGTATCCTCAAAAAGAAATCAACGACAAATGCAATCAGGAAGGCAGTTATGAAAAGCTAAACAAGAATCTTCAAGACTAATAATGGATTTATTTGAAAGGATTCGAACAGAAAATACGGGAAGAAGAGGGAGACAGGGAGCCTTCTCCAACCTTAGCGAACCAAAGACAGTAAAGGGCTGTCTTTGTTAGCAAAAGCATACAAAAGTTACAAATCAAGTTGACATATTTCAATTCTTTATTATCATTTGACGTCTCAAATATCCACTGTAAATACAAAACACAAGCAAATTATATATATATATATATATAATATATATATATAATATATATATATATATATATATATATATATATATATATATATATATATATATAAATTATATATATATATATATATATATATATAAATTATGTATATATATATATATATATATATATATATATATATATATATATATATATATATATATATATATGTATGTATGTGTCTGTGTAATACCAATTTTCGTGCCAGTCTCTCGGACCAGCGTTCGATTCCCCGGCCGACCAGAAACTATTATCTCTTGAGTTGATTCCCCCTTGGTTCTCTGATCCTGATGTATAGAGAGAATCCAGATGTTAAGGGAGTATAAAATGTGGCTTACATAAATATGAAAAACATGTCTAAATGTGCAAAATTTATCATCATATATCTGTATATATATATATATATATATATATATATATATATATATATATATATATATATATATATATATATATATGTATGTATATATGTGTGCGTGTGTGTAGAAATCACAAAAGCTAACACGTGATGAGCATAAAATAATCAAGTATTATACCCACGAAAGGAAAATTGAAAACACAAACTCAATTCTCCTTTTGTGTTTATATATATATATATATATATATATATATATATATATATATATGATAACTTGAAGAAAATTTCGTAGTAGTAAGAAGAGCAACGCCTTGTCTGTTTTGTCATGGGAGCACTAAAGACATCTGACGAAAGATTTCCACCGAGTGTCGGCGTTCCTTTGATTCTAAGTGTACATAGACCTTTTTATAAAAATTCGAACATAATTCCTTTTAACATGTATATTAAACTATCAAGTTTATATCACTCCTATATTTGTGTTTAAGCAACGTATAGAATATATATATATATATATATATATATATATATATATATATATATATATATATATATATATATATATATATATTTATATATATATATATATATATGTATATTTATATATTTATATATATATATATATATATATATATATATATTTATATATATATATATATATATATATATATATATATATATATATATATATATATTCTTTATTATTCACTGATACAAGGTGAAATCCATCTGACGGATTGTGTATAAATGTATATATGTATATATAATTATTGTATTCATTTTATATAATCATTATTATTGATGGAATAAGAATTTTGACTTTCTCTCTCTCTCTCTCTCTCTCTCTCTCTCTCTCTCTCTCACTCTCTCTCTCTCTCTCTCTCTCTCTTGTGAACGAAAACTTCATATCCGAATGTTTTCAAGAAAAATAGTCCCTGAAATAGGAAACGTGACCCGGAGGGTTTTAGGTGAGACCCCATTATCTGGGGAGGAAATGGAGAAGCCCAATTTCTGGTTGCCTATTTACATATGTTCTTCCTAAATCCCATTCAATATGTTTGACGTTTTAAGAATTATATATATATATATATATATATATATATATATATATATATATATATATATATAGACACATATATATTTATATATATATATAATATATATATATATATATATATATATATATATATATATATATATATATATATATATATATAAACTGGTTTGAGAAATATTACAAACTGTTAAATTACATTCAAGTAGAGATAATTAACATATATCCATATATTTAAAAAGTAAATTCATCTTATAGCGGTGAATTTTCTGTTTCCAAACAGCGCTAGACTATGACTGATAGCATAATTGAAACTCGCGCGTAAGAAACATTCACGTATGGGATGTATTTTTCATAATGAAGACTTTTCCATTGTTAAATCTTGATGATCTTTCTAGAGTGCAATCACAGAGAAAGAGAGAGGGGGAGAGAGAGAGAGAGAGAGAGAGAGAGAGAGAGAGAGAGAGAGAGAGAGAGAGAGAGAGAGAGAGAGAGAGCTGTTCAACATAAAAACATTCGCTGCAAATGTGAACTTGATAATGTGCGTGTATGTGATAGAGCGCGAGTCTCTCCTATTGCCAAAAATATAGTTATAAATCAATGTAAAATTATTGAATTAACGATAATGTTAATTATAATGATGATGATGGTATTGGCATTGCCCCCTAGATACGAATATATTTACATGATCTTAAATCTGTTGGCGCACCAAGGGATTTGTCAATTCTAAGTTGAATGGCTTATCTATCTTGTTTGTGTGATTCCTTTCGTTTAATAAGCCAGCATTCTCTCTCTCTCTCTCTCTCTCTCTCTCTCTCTCTCTCTCTCTCTCTCTCTCTCTATGTGACATGTCTTTGACGTGGGCTGTCAATTGCCTCCACCCGGTTCTATCTCTAGCTCCCTGTATAAATTGTCCAGCTGTTCCATTCTCATTTACAGCCTCGAGTTAGCTGTCCAGGAACTTTTTCCATCGTCTTGCTCTTCTCCTCTGTATCTTTCCCGTAAGGCACAAAAGTTCGTTTTTTTCTCTTCTTATTGTATGTCCCAGAAATTTCATCTGCCTCCTCCGTATATTACCTTTAGAACTGATCTCTCTTGATCCACTCTTCTTAATACCTCATCATTTGTGAAACCATAATTCAGCTGCATTTATTTTATTTTTTCAGTTTTATAAAATCAAAAAGTTATTGCTTCCCATTTACAAATTCGGAATGAGGCAAATTGCTTATATGAATGATTAGAATAACAGCTTCTAGTAATGAATGTAATTCCAAAAAAGAATTAAATGCTAAAAGATATTTCAAAGTTATTTTCAGGTGTATGAAAATTTTATTTTAAACGTCACGTGTTATATTGTTCATGAAATGGCAATGTGTGTTTTATTTATTAAATTAATCATTTTTTCGTCGGATTATTATTACTCTTAATGTTATTAGTATTACTATTATTATTTATAATTATTATCAGCTAAGCTACAACCCTACTTGAAAAAAGCAGAATGCGATAAGCCTAATGGCTCCAACAGGGAAAAATAGAGTAATAACATTAAAACAGATCTTTCATATATAAACTATAAAAAGACTTACGTCAGGTTGTCCAACATAAAAACATTTGCTGGAAGTTCGAACTTTTGAATCGAATGTGTTAAGATTGTTAAGATTATCCATGAAATTAACTAAGTATTTTCTCCTGTGTTTTCTGCATCCTTTCGCAAAGAGGGAATTACCCAGACAAAGGCTTTCTTCGTCTGCTTTGTTTGTGCGAAGTGCTTAGCAGAGTCTCTTCTCTGGAATCCATTCAGTTCTCAGAATAGTGTTCGGTCGAGTTGCTGTGAACCTGCCTCTTTCCTTGGTTGTGGCAGGCTTAATAGAGAATCTCTATTAATCCTTGGTCGTGGGGTCTTCGTCCTTTTCATCTTTTATTTTCAGTAATTGCTTCTTATGTCTCTTCTTTCGTCAATTTCATCTCTTATTTTCTCTTTGTAATACGTTACTTTTTCGTATTTTATATTGTATGTGCTCTCTCTCTCTCTCTCTCTCTCTCTCTCTCTCTCTCTCTCTCTCTCTCTCTCTCTCTCTCTCTCTCTCATTTTAGATCGCATGTTCAAAATGTGTAATATTATTCATTAAAGTTTAGCTTTTCATTTTAGAAGTAATTGTTGTATTCTCTCTGAAGAGTCTCATTTTTTTTCTCAAGTTTCTGCTGTTCTGTGTAGATACTTTAGTCATTTGAATGATGCCTGAATAATCGCTTATTATGCGTCAGTTATATAATAACACCGTATTGTATTTCACCATTGAATCCAAAATTAATTTTGGAAGAGAAAATTTGCAGGACACGCAACTACATTATTTATTTAGGCTTTGAGAGAGAAGTTACAGTCAAGAAATACACCTATATCACAAACTTTACTAGATATATATCGCCACTGAGTCATTATTCAAGTTTATTTGATTATCACCCAAGCTTCTCACACTGTTTCTCTTACCCATCACCATGAACTCAGTTTTATTCTCATTTGATTTTAGTTGTTTACTTGTCATCCACTATCTAACAATATGAAGAATTCATTTTAGAGTTTGAGTAGTGACATCTATATCATTTATGGAGAAGTAAAATTGTGTGTCATCCACAAATAGTTTGAACTACACACCATGCCTTTGTACTATTTTCGATAGACCGATGATATAGATGCAGAATAAGATATTGCCAAGTACCCTCCCCTTTGGAACCCCTATGTTTAAGGGTACATATGATGAATAAGAGTTTCCAATTTGTACACAGTAATTTCTACCAACCAAGTAGTCTTTCTAGTATTCAGAAGCTTGATGTTTTATAAAAAGCTACCACTCTCACAATGCTACCATACATTTTTTTTAAATTTATCTACAGATGTATACCTTTCAACAAATTACAAATAGCATTTACCTCCCTGGTTGGTACCGACAGCCCAAATTTTGGGGTCGGTCTGATAGACTAACAGATGAATTTTTGTTTCTATCACGAAGCAGGAAATTTACCAGCCCTAGTTTTGTTTGCAATTTAGCTTTTGCAGACTGACTGCAACACAGATATATTGCATGATGAAAGCTGTAACATAATCGGGTTACATGTATTTAACCACTGCTTACATTTTCAATTTTGAATGAACCCGGACTGTTAAATGTAAGGTTTATTACTCCTATGTAATAAGCTCTACCTAATCAGAATGTGAGACTGGAGTAAGTGAAGAAAAAAAAAAGTTAATTATTGCGCGAGTGGCGTATTAAAGCTGTTATTATGACTCATCCCATCATCAGACAACTACGTAGGCTATATTGGAATTTACTTTAAATTCAGTTTTCATATAGTAAGGTAAAGCCGTCTTGTTATTCCAGTGGAATTTCAGCTTTAAGTTCTTTTTCACCGCAAAAGCACTACATTCAGACAATTGGACATCCAAACGCGTCCTTTTCAACAGTGTTGCCATGATCTTCAAGTCAGCATCTTATGTAAGCGCAAGTTACTCTCCAGCCGCTTTTCATGCCCTTATTTCTAGCGATCTGTACGCAATAGCTTCTTGTTTAATAAACTCTTTAATAATCATGATATAATAAAGTATCACAGAAAAATAAAGATGTGTATAGAAACTAGAAATCTCATACAAATGTGGTATGACCAATGGCTCAAATACATACAATCAAATGCCGATCTCTACTTGTCTTTAGGCTACTTGCAAATGTAATTAGCTCTTGTTTCGTGCCAGTACCTCATTATTATGAAGACTAAGAATTCCAAGAAATTATGTGTAAAAGAAAACAAATAAGAAAAGGGAAATAAAATTTGAGTAGGTATTTAGAGCAGTGAAAAGAATATCATACTAAAAACAAACGTTTTTGTTAATCTATGTGGAATGGCAACACTATATCAGACTACAGTACTCATACATTGAGAAATTGAAAACTTACTCGTACCGCTATGAAAACAAGGGTAATGGATGGAACGCTGAGGTACCTTAGTAGCATTTATAAGGGAGAGAAGGACATACTAACAGCAGTAGTCAATGATATGGAAGAAAAAGAGGAAGTGGTGGATGCATGTGGAGAAGAATGCTGAAGAATGTGGGATGGCGATGAGAGAAGTTAAGAGATGTACGAAAGAGGACATAAAGAAGAGAACAAGATAATGGGACACAAGCAAATGGAAGAGTGAAATGGATTGCAAGGAGAGCCTAATTCTGTATAAAAATTGGAAAAGTTAAATCAAGGAGGAGGAAGTATACGACAACACATTTTCGTCAATTTTATTATTCAGAGCGAAACACATTGGGCTTGAATATAAAAAAAAGACACCAAGGTGGAAATATAAACTGTGTTATGTGATGTAGAAGAAAATGCTGACCACTTCATGTTATTTTGTCCAAAGTATAGTTATATAAGAATAAAAGCAATAAAGCTCCAACAACCATACGAAGAAGATAGTGCACAAAATGTTGGAATTTTTGTGTGTGTGTGTGTGTGTGTGTGTGTGTGTGTGTGTGTGTGTGTGTGTGTGTGTGTGTGTGTGTGTGTGTGAAGAAAATGTTGAAAATTAGAAAAGTGTACAACAACAAATTTTGATGAAAAGAGAAAAACTAGTGAAAATAAGGAACACAAAACTAAAAGACACCAGGGGCGCCTATGCAAAGGCGAAGCCTCAACGCGAACCTGAACTTAAACTGGAGGCCACTCTCTAACTCAAAGTCAAAGTCAAACTGTCAGACTTCAATTAGTCTTCCGTACCCATTGTTTCTGTATACTTCAGTACTCTCGTTTCCTGGGAATTTTGTTTTTAATGTGCCATGTCGGAAATATCGCGAAGAGGAGGTTAGCTTATTGCTTTATCTACTAAAAGAACAGATATATATCAAAGCTTACAGAGGTTAGAACAAGCCTTAACAATGGACTACAGCCTACATCAGGAAATAAGGTAGGCCTAGAGGATTCGCGAGTGTAAACAATAAACGAAAGCTTTTATACTTTAGTCACAAATCATGTAATAGGCCTTGATAGCTTAGTAATAATTCGGTAAATATTAACACTAACGTCATACATATGCGTGCCGATACACATGTTCATATCTCGACATTAGCAAAATCAGTATATATGCAAATTTCGTCGCAAACGAACAGTTTTCCACTAGCATTTTTTTGTTTGTTTCCCATTTACCCTTAATATTAAAACCCGGTGGTCATTGACAGTTTCAGACGTATTTTCATACTTGAAAACCTACGTTTCACCTGGAAAACAAACAGGAATACAACCTAGCCTTAGGTTCCAGGTAGCCCAAATGTTTACACAAGCACCACATGAATTTACTACGACACAATCATGTAATCAAAATCTGTTGATTCTTAACTATTATATCCAATTACTGTAGTCACAAACGAACAGTTTCCCTTAAAAATGATTAATTCTAATTTCCTATTTTCCCTTAGCACTAGAATATGCTACAATTTTGAATCATTGCCCAAAATAACCAATCTGCATCATTGCTATGTTTTTGGTATTATTATAATAAAACACGGGGCAAACTTTACTAATAAAAAAAAAACTGGGGAATAAATTAAAACACTTTTTTTTACGACAATTACCTTTAATTCCCTCGCAAATAGATAGTTAATAAGATATACCTTAATATACCATACGGTAATGGGGTACACCTTGTAGGAACCAGAGGTTTTGGGTGGGGAAAATTTACTGGCGAATCGATGAATAATGGTAAAACACACCCTTTCTTCTCTAAACATTATACTCCGAGACGCATATTTGTTGGTTATTTCCATTACGGTATTTAGCATAGCTCGAGTACATCCTATTAATTACTTATTTTAGCAATTATATCACTAAATATTTCTAGAAATATTTAGCCGGTCCAACATAAAGCACTGGGAATAGAGTTCTTTTCTGTATTCTCTCATCTCCTTTTATTTTTTGTTATTACTCTTATATTGGACTAAATGATACCTAACAGAATTTTAAGAGTTTATCCATATCCACTACGTTTTGTTCGTCTGAAGTCTTCAAGGTTTCAAGAATGGAGTTATTAAAGTCAGTTTATATTCAATTTGAATATTTATATAGCAAATGATTTTGAGAATATAGTTTTAGTGGCCTTCAGCATAGTTGTAAAATCTTGTGAAAAAAGTAGTACCTTCATTATTTTCTTAAAATATAAAAGGCTTCCGATACCCAGAGACAGATTCTATATATTTAGAAAGTCAGATACAATGAATGGTCGTTATCTGGGAAGAATATTAAAGATAGCGTGTGAAACTAGATGAATGATCCGATGGTCTTTGACCTGGAAGCTTTGCATATTGGAAAACGGGTATGATTGAAATCTGATTTTCAGTAATAATTTTAGTACTGAACTCCCTTTGTCCGTGATCACGGACTGGAAGACTCATTAAGAATATTTTAACAATACTTGGTTTAAGAAGAAATACTTATAATGTATTCAATTTAGTAACGCGCAGAGGCTTCACCCAAGTTCCCACATTCCTTGCTACTCTATGTCAACAAAAAGTTGTTAATATATTATTCTCCTAATTGCATACTTGTCCGCTCAAGAGATGTCTCCCTAAATGGAATATCTCCCTTTTACCGAAAACAAAAAGTCCTGTGAAATGGAGATGAACGACTAAGGGCAACTCTGCCATCATTGCATTTAAGGGTGAGCTTTGTGTGGTTGTCTTTGTGATACCTCTTGCGGGAATTCAAGATGTGTGGTGCCCAGTTGACTTTTACTTAGATCACATTAACTTTTCAGTTGATAAAACTTAGTGACATTGTTACTTGCATACACTATTATTATTATTATTATTATTATTATTATTATTATTATAAGGTAAGCTACAACCCTAGTTGGAAAAGCAGGATGCTATAAGCCAAAGGGCTCCAACAGGGAAAAATAGTTCAGTGAGGAAAGGAAAATAGAAATAGATAACCTACAAGAGAAGTAATGAACAATCAAAATAGAATATTTTAAGAACACAACATTAAATTGGATCTTTCATATATAAACTATAAATACTTCAAAAAAAAGAGGAAGAGAAACAAGATAGCACAAACAAGTATAGCGCACATACATATATACATACACACACACACACACACACACACATATATATATATATATATATATATATATATATATATATATATATATATATATATATATATAATTAATGGCATTTTCGCTTTTAGAAAGCTTGAGGTTTAGCAGAAAGGCGAAAGAAAGCAGATACTTCAGCATTTGGACGGTTTATTGGCTAAGCTTTCGGGAACAACATTTCCCATCATCGGAGCTAAAAAAGGAATGTAAAACACATATCAATAGACATTACGTTAGTCAATGAAATTCTGTTAAAAAGGCAAGAATTATAACAAATAAATCGAAATACTTAAAAAATGAAGTGGAGGAAATATACTAAAAAATAATAAATTAAACCATATAAATCAAATTAAAAATTAAAACATTAAAACATTAAATGAATGCTATAGGAAAAGAGCAATATCAAAATCTGAACAAATACACAGAAAACTTTAAAGAAGAATTCACAAAACATCATAAATATGGAAATCAAAACAATAATACACAGAAATAACCTGGAATAAAAGAAAAAGAAAAAAAAACAGACAAAATAAAATAAACTCTGGATAAGAAAGAAACACACCTAGTATGGAAAAATATCCAAGACTGAGACATGGAAGGACGGGGAGGTTTAGACGTTAGAGCGTGTAAGTAATGGTTTGAAGATTGAGTGGTTAAGTTGTTAGGCAATATGTAAAGGAACAGAGGTTGTTGAGTGATTGAGAGTAGGGGATAGCTGTTTAATGAAAAGTGATTCTAGGGTAGGTAGAGAATAGCTATTGGGTGATTGGGCTAGTATTTTGAAATTAGAATAGTTAATTAATTGCTTGCATTGTTGAGCGTGATTACGTATGGAAGAAAATTCTTTTTTATTTAAAATACAACCTGTACGGTGACTGACTCCTCTATGAGAGTCAATGCGGATCCTCAAGACACGGTTGGAACAACCAACATAGGTTCCTAAATTACATTTAGGACAATTGTATAAGTAAAAAATTGAGGACCGCATCAAATCTGGTAGAGTGTCTTTGAATGTGAACATGCTGCCTATGGATAGTGGATTTTTGAATACAAACTTAAAATCAACATAAGGATACAAATTAGAAAGAGCTTTATCAAGTTTACATTTAACATTTTTATAGTTATATATAAATGGTAGAGACACATACATTTGCTTCTTTGGTACGTTTAGTACGGTGGCTTTCGGAATAAAAAAGTTATCTAAAAACGGTTTTGTAAATTTATCAAACACGTCACATGGATAACAGCTCCTAATAAAATATGATTTTAAAAATTTAATTTCCTCGTGGAATCTACCCCAATCTGAAGAAAGATTAAAAGCTCTAAAAATTAATGTTTTACATGAGTTTACTTTAAATGAAATCGGACAGTGACTAAAAAAGTTTAACCCAAGTCCAGTAAAAGTTTGTTTTCTAAAAATGCCAGTACTAAATGCACCATTACAACGTGAAATCTTAATATCTAAAAAGGAAAGTTGATCATTATGTTCGGAGTCCAACGTGAACTTAATATTTGAATGAAATGAGTTTATGTACTCTAAAAACAATGTGGCATGATGTCTATCTTTAAAAAGAACAAATGTATCATCAACATAATAATGTCTATTGATATGTGTTTTACATTCCTTTTTTAGCTCCGATGATGGGAAATGTTGTTCCCGAAAGCTTAGCCAATAAACCGTCCAAATGCTGAAGTATCTGCTTTCTTTCGCCTTTCTGCTATATATATATATATATATATATATATATATATATATATATATATATATATATATATATATATATATATATATATATATAATATTTGATTGAAAGCCTTGACTGCCTTAGTGGCATTCTTTATATGACACCATTTTTCATTGTTCTGATTTTCTTCTTTTCAACAGCGCTTCAATCGATTCCTGACTCTCCATCCCCCCAAAAATAAAAATATAATTTTAGTGGTATAATTCAGTAACTTATAGAATATAAGCACTTTTTCATATGTCTCCCTTTAGATTAGTCTCTTTAAACAGCTTCAAAATTTTCATCGGAAATTGATATGTTGCATTGTTGAGTGTCAACGGTTCCATATTTAGTCAAAAATGCAATGCCTTTTCCTTAACTGATTTTCTTTCAGATAATGTTAATTAGCCTTTAAGAAATGTCAGTTTTGCTAGTAGCTCTGCCCTTACTGTGATGTACCAACTGTTCTAGAGGTAGAATTTACTACCTTGTATATTTCTGTTGGGTTGCCTAACCCCGCAACCCGACCTAAACTAACCCAACCCAACCCAACCCAAACCCAACCTAACTATCCTAGGAGACTGAAGCCAGATATTTGTTCTGAGGATTTATTGTCAGTGCAATGTTACTATATGCTTTTGATTTTATATTATTTGTATAATGATGATGGTAATAATGCTATCAACAAAAATAATAACGGCAATGTTGAATAATTGTCTCTGTGTCGGCGGAATATTCCAGATGGCTGAAGAAATTGAATGCGTGACCTGAGAGCTTGTGTAGCTAAAGCTTGTAACTTGCAAGACATAATTGACGAGAGTTCCAGTTTGGGGTTTTACGGTACTTTTGCCTTGTTCTCGATCGGGGAGGAGGTCGGGGAAGAGAGGAAACTCGACGTAAAGCAAAATTTGTTGAGACTTGTTTTGCGTTTTTGTTTTTCAGTTTACTCCAGTATTTGGAATGCTACATATATATATATATATATATATATATATATATATATATATATATAATCATCATCATCATCATTTTATATTTTGTATATATATATATATATATATATATATATAATCATCATCATCATCATTATCATCAGCCGATACTGGTCCAGGTCAGACGTGTCCTTTCACACGCGTCTGTAAGTTTGCTTTTGTTTGCATGTTGCTCTTTTTTTGTCTCTTAGTGTTATTCGCATCATTATTCTTTCATTTGCTCTTTTGAGTTTGTAAGTAGCATATATTCTAAGGCTTTAGTAAGGCTCCAGGTTTCCAATGAATAAGTTGATAATGGTAGGACCATGTGATTTATGATTTTTTTTTTTTTTTTTATAGAGAAGTGGCATTTTATTTTCCATATTTTGTTTGACTTGTGATCTATAGAGTAGTTTTTTGTTAATATACAGTATATATATATATATATATATATATATATATACTGTATATACACTTCTTCCCATGTGAAAAGGAAAATCTACTGTTAAGAAACAAATTGCTTTCCCCGCAACACATCAGTATTTGCTATATTGTCAAGTAACCAAACCAATGTAACTGCGTTTCAATTAACAGTCAGTTGCAACATTGTTCTAATGAGTAAATTGATGGCATCTGTTACTATGGAATGGAGTCCAAATGTCTTATACGGAAAGTTAGTGTTGGATCACAGGCCTCGTATATCTATGAAGATTACATTATACACCGAGGGGATGTTTGTAATAGTTTGACATGTCGAACTATGAATTCTCGTAGTGGATATATATTCAGCTACAGTCATGTCAGCTTGATTAATCATCTATATTCAGATATTACTGACAATGATGATTTGGTTACACAAAATGGCCCTGTTTATTTTTCATCGAAAATACATCAAGGTACCAACTCACCAAATGTTACTATACTTTTATAATTGTATTACTATTTTAGCATTATTGTATTTATTGCCCATGTTTTGCGTACATACACAAATACACACATGTTTATACACTTTATATTATATATACATACATATATATATATATATATATATATATATATATATATATATATATATATATATATATATATATATATATATATATATATATATGCTATTCCTTTATATTTATTTACCACTCAGGCAACTATTAGTTATGATGAATTGTTCTGGGGTAATTTAATGTAGTTAGGTCGGCAATGCTTGTTTTGTCTAGTATTGATATTACTTTGGTCACATCTTTTTTTATTTAATCAGGTCATATTATAAGCTAACATCTTCCATTCGTTACCCTTTCTTCGTGTAAATTTCAAATTCCTTATCTTCTGTTCTTTCTTTAATCTCCTAATCACATTTTTCTACTCCCAGTTGTTATATTTCATCTTTCGCTGTGATGTTTGATATCACAGATGAAATATTATCTTTTTATAATATAGTCCTTTAATGGAAATTACATTTTCACCACCATTACTTGAGAGACGCCATTCTACCCCAATTCACTTGATCCTAACTAAATTTACACCATCGTAAAGTCATTATCTCCTGCCGAAGTCGTCCGTGTTAATTGGGTTATCTCCACTCGCTTGTGTTCCTCGGAACTCCGTCATTTGCCTTCCCAGAATCATCTTTGCATGCTTCCTGACTCCTTCTATTCTTGTAACCAAAATTTTAATCTTTGATTTCATAGGTCATTTTCAGGGTCAAATGATGAAAAGTTGTTATATAACTTTGTTTTATTTCGTTTGCAATAATTTTTTCCAAAAAAAAAAAATCAATTATTAAGTAGAGCTTTTTTCTCTTGTAATGCTAACAAAACTGGTAATGATGATAAGAAAAAATGAAGGTCTTATCAAACCCTCTGCAATTCACATTTTTTTTTTCCTTAGTGTAATTCAGGGGTTGATATATTTATTCTATATTGTGAATATTTTGTTAAGTTTCTCTAAACAAGTTAATTAAATGCGTTTCATCGTTAAGCCACTTCCCCTATATGGGAATGACCCCAGAAAAATCAAGTGACTGTCTTATTCATACTTAATTTGCTGTATCTTGGAGGATAGGTATAGTATGTTCAGTTATATCCTACATCTACAGCATACGGAAAGCTAAACATCAGTACTTCAACAATCCTGAGTAGGCTATACCGACCTCTTAACGTTTATTTTGTTTACGTAACTTTCAATATCCTTTTTCCTTTAACTCTATCCTGCCCTTTCCAGTCTTTTAGTCCTACCTCTTCACACTCAGGTTATTCTTCCTTTTCTGCCTCCCATCTTCCATTATTCTCTCCAAATGACCAAACCCTTTCAAACCATAGTGTATCCATTCTCATAGGCTAAATATCTTCTTAAAAACCCATTATAAAGGATATATATATTTCTTTTATTTGAGAGATAGACGAAAACTATTGTTCTTCCTTATATGTTCAAACTCGGTCTTTTTTCTTTTACATTAAGTTAAGCATTATTGATAAAACATAAAATAATTGCGCTAATAATGTGAGGGTAATGACATTCAGGAAAAATAAAAATAGAGCGAAGGCTAACAGTCCGTCACTGAAAAGTTACTCATAGATTGATTTCTTTTTACGTTTCCTCTGTTACCTCAGTAGATGCAGAGACCTTCACGTTCATGAAATAAACTATCCTGCTCGCATTTTTGCAACATATTTGAATTAGTGGAACTGGATGGTTGATGATTGGGAATACGCAACGATCTCACAATAATTTGGTATATTTTTATGGTTTTGTGGCTTCTTTATAGTTATGGTTCGAATTTGAAATTCTGGGCCATGTGGCTAGGCGCTGGAGCCTGGGAGGCTGTGATGTTTCACGAAAAGGTCTGTATTTCGGTTGAAATCTTTGCACGTAAAGTTGATTAACATCTATAATCCTTTTCGAATAAGGGTACACTCGTAGATGCTTCCTGTATATTCTCACAATCAAACACAAACTGGGGGGGGGGGGGGGGGGGTCGGTAATATCCTTCCAAATTCGGTTGCGGAGGTAAAACTATGGAAAATGCGTTCTCTGCGTATAGTAAAATATGACAATACCTAACGTATGTTGGTAAGAATAATTCATCTTTGTTAGATTTTTAAGTTTCTTCTACTGGAATTGAACGAAACAGAAGATCGCAAAATTGTTCAACATTAGGAAACTACGATTGGCATCTCGTCCATAATTGCAAATGTCAGTCTTATTCATCTTCCGATGAAAGGAAGCGGCCATGATTGTCGAGGGTCTGTCAGGGAAGTAAAGCAGCCATTTGATGGGTCCTTATTCAGTCTCGTTATTTGACTCTCTTTAATGGGCATTTTATACTCTCTCTCTCTCTCTCTCTCTCTCTCTCTCTCTCTCTCTCTCTCTGATGTTGAGATAATGCTTCTTTGAAGACATAATACAAGGGTTGATAGAAATCGTATGGCCTTAGCAGTTTTGAGGAATAATTCAACACAACATTGCGCACGCGTGCAAACGCTCACAGAAACTACTGTACCAACCGTGTGTCACACGATCGTACGTAGTTCATTTTGTGTATATATTATGCTTGTATCTTCGCTCTTCCCTATCACTAAAAAGAACCTGAATAAACATGTCTGTTTTCTCAATGGTAACTGTATAGATTTTGAACAGGAAAATTCCTGTTGTCTTGAGCTTTTGTATATAAAGGAGAGTGTTCGATAATAAACTCACTCAGTTGCTTTCATACTGTCTTTGAGTCACAACCTTCTCTCGGCCCGTCACACTCCCAAACCAAGTTATGAGAGAGAGAGAGAGAGAGAGAGAGAGAGAGAGAGAGAGAGAGAGAGAGTTTTATGAGGAAAATATTTGTCAGCTGTTCTTATGTTTTATATAAATTTTAGGAAATGATGAGTAATGTATACATAGTACAGTTTTGTAAATAAAATTAAATGAAGTTATATTTTTCTACCTAGATGTCGAGATAAAAGACTTATCCGTGAAAGAGTGATTTAAGAAAAAGTGAAGGCGAAGTCAAAAGAAATCGATATGAGAATATCCAGAAACAATTACTTTGAAAATGAGCATATATAAATACCGCTTTTTTCTTTGGAGATTTTCTCTTTCTTTTCTTGTCTTCCATCTCAGTTTTCTTTTGCTCAGATATCAAAGTTTTCTTTTGCAGCGACACCAAACGACAGTGAATGTTGTTGTTGCTCGAATGTATGTTTTAGCAATGTTGATGTGCATTTTATTATATTTAGTTGTCGCTTGATAAGTTTTCAGGGTTACCTATTTTAAACGTTGATAATATCTAACTTAACCTAACCTAACATAACTTAACCTGTTTCAGTTTAAAAAGAACTATAGAAATAAGAAATGTGGTATTGCTTGTTATTGTTTGTGTGTTAAGTTTAAGTTCGCTTTTCGTTGATAATAAATTGAAAAACCTGAAAGGTTTTTGGATAATTTGTATTCACAATTGATTTGAAAATTTTCATATTATATAAAGGATACATTTAGTAATTCCCTTCCCTCAGGTTTTATTTTTATGTATCTTCATAGAGGATTCGATTTCAACATCGCAGAACCTCTACAATATACAAACTTTCCTTGTTTATCCTCCTATGGTTCCTGGTAAGTGTGTGTTGGGGACCAAGGTATGAGGTGAATTCCACAGTATTCTATTTTATTGGGATTTTGTTCAATTATAGCCTGAAAACTATTTATATAAAAGAGAAGAATAAAAATGAACAGAAGGGCGTAGAAAAATGTGTTTGTGAGATTAAATCTCTCTGAGACGGGGAATATTTACTTGAAGAGTCCAGTCAGTCTTGGGGTTAATAGTTTTATTTATTTATCAGAACAAAATTGAATTAATCCAAAACGGTAGCCTCTCTGGAAATAAAGTAAAGTACAGTTTAGTCTGATGGAGGGAACACAGTTTGACAGCAGTAAACTGTAAAATCTAATACAGCTTCAGAATGTAAATATGATGACAATTTTCCAAAGTAAATTGGATTCCTGATGACAGTGAAGGGAGGGAACTGAATTTATGCTTTAATCAATTATCAGTAGAACAAATAGTGCTGTATGGGAATTAATATCCCAGAGAGTACGGAAGACATTTTCACTTTAGATACTGATATTTATTACCTCCGCCAACGAAGATGGAAGGAGGTTATGTCTACCCCCTGTTTGTGAACAGATTCCAGGCCCCAATTTTATTCGCAGAGTTATGAAATTTGCAGGGATTAAATGTTATGTTAAAATCTGGAAATTATAAATTTTGCAAGTTCAAGGTCATGGTCAAGCACAATGTCCAATTCACGTAATCAGCCGTAAGTTCGGACATCGTTGTCACAGCGACTTAAAACATGGTTCATATTTGAGTGTATAAATATTCACGCCAATGAATGCATGTTTAGGTCGAAGGTCAATGTCGAGTCCAAGAACAAGGTCAAGCAAAAGGTCAGAATTCGGTCATCAACCATACGGTCACAATTCTAATTGTAAAGTAATGAAACTTGCAGGAATTCTAAACTTTTATGCAAAGAGCTGTCAAGATCAAAGGTCAAGGTCAAATTCTTCTCTAGGATTTTGGTGGCCGATGTGGTAACTTCCCTGACTGGTGAACGCCAGACTGGGGTTCGAGTCCCGCTGAAACTCTGGAGTTTCTTTGGTTGCTGCAACCTCACCATCCTTGTGAGCTAAGGTTGGGGGGTTTGGGGGAGCTTATAGGCCTATCTGCTGAGTCATCAGTAACCATTCCCTGGTCCTGCTTGGTCCTAGCTTGGGTAGAGATGGGGCTTGGGTGCTGAGCATGTGTACATATGGTCAGTCTCTAGGCCCTTTTGGGCAATGTCACTGTCCCTTGCCTCTGCCATTCATGAAGGGCTTTTAAAAAACAAAAAGGTTAAATTCTGGTCATCAACCATGGCCACAATTTTAATCGTAGAGTAATGAAAATTGCATGGATTAACTGTTATGTAAAAAGCAGGAAATGACTAAATATTGGAAGGTCAAGGTCATCACTATTTTCACAGTGGACTAATTATCTTTCATCAAGTAAAACGTAATATATTGGAATTTAAATTTCAGAGTGCTATCTGTTTAACCATTTTCTTGTAGATGCAAAGCATGAATGGCCTTCCCGACCCCGGTGGGGGACCAACAGTGTAAATAATGAGGAAATATCAGCTGTGATATATTTGCCTCTAGTAATTGATAGATATAACCTGTTTTGTGTAAGCATTTTTTTTGTCTTATTTGGCGTTTGTAATCGTAAAATTGAAAAAATTAGCGAAGGAAGCAGCTCTTGAGCAGGATTTTATTCTTTTACAGTAATTAAAAGACCCAACATATAAAAGTGACCAAGGATATATTTCTTATTTTCCCAAAAATATATGGTGACATATTTGGAACATTCCAACATTTTTGTGATTTTAGGAATTCTCTGAATACTTACTGTGTAGATGAAGTACAGTGGGGAATTTGTGTAAATTTACTTGTTGTGTAGATGAAGTAGGCTCACAGGGAAGAAGCTGTGTAAAGATCAAATTATTTTTTCACGAGAAATATTTAAAGTAGTGGAATAAACTCAAGTTGTCTTTTAAAGAGTTTGGTACGAACACCTACAGTTCAGCTCGGAAATGAAAACATTGCGTGATCAGAAAATAGCCTCCGTCTGTACCTCCTCCTTATCGGGTCTGTTGTAATTCTCATCTTTCAACTGATCCACTAAAGAACAAAGGCCTCAGACATGTCCTTCCACTTTTGTCTGTTTATGATCTTCTTGTGCCAGTCCATATCCGCGAAGTTTCTTAGTTCGTCAATCCGTCGTCATCTCTTCCTTTCTTTTCTTCTTTTGCCATCTCTGGGGACCGTTCATTATTATTAATGGCCATCTATTATCTGTCTTTCTCCCATGTCCAATTCTTTTTCTTGTTGTTGTTGGAATATGGTCTATTTTAGTGTCCTCTCGTATCCATGCTGCTGTTTTTATGTGTATGTATATACGCATATAATTTATATGTGTATATATATACAGTATATATATATATATATATATATATATATATATATATATATATATATATATACAGTATATATATATATATATATATATATATATATATATATATATATGTGTGTGTGTGTGTGTGTGTGTGTGTGTGTGTATGTGTATATATGGGAGAAAGATATATTCGAACTAAAGTATAGTCCATATTGCAAGACGTTAAAGCTTTAATTTTTACGAATCTCTCTCTCTCTCTCTCTCTCTCTCTCTCTCTCTCTCTCTCTCTCTCTCTCTCTCTCTCTGTATGTGTGTGGGCTAAGTGAAAAATGGTTTCCTTTAAAGAGCGGTATCCAGGCCAGCCCTTATGTTTTATATTATGTTTTTTTAAATTCGAACGTAAGAATACACTAACGAATATGATAATATAGAATGTCAACTAAGTCCTCTTCGTCTGGTATAAAAAGCTTTCTTGAATTTAAGAATTACATATGAACAAAATATCTTTAACGTTGGGATCCACACCACACCACATTGGGTAATTTGTAGCGTGATAACAGTTGAGTTGTGAACGGTGTTTGATCCACAAACAAATTGGTTACTTTCATCAGGGTAGGGTTTTCCGCATTCTTTTTACGTAATTATTTGTAAGGATTCTGATATGCAAGGAAAACAATTACTGTACAATAAGAACACTCAAAGACTAGATTTGTATCATATAGTCACCAATATCCTCAGACCTGTCCTGGAATCGCCAATGGTCACCTGATCTAAGCATAAAAGAAGCGTCCAATGGACATTTGGATATTATTGTCAGTAAACGTCAAAACCTGTGATCGAGAAGGGAAGTCAATGCTTTATTTGCCTCTAAATTTCATGTCTTTTCCTTTAAATATCTTTTATCTTACTTTAAATTTCTTCTGTCTTTTCCTTTAGATGTCTTCTGTTTTTTTACTTTGAATTTCTTCTATCTTTTGCTTTAAATTTCTTCTGTCTTTTCCTTTAAATGTCTTCTGTCTTTTACTTTGAATTTCTTCTATCTTTTGCTTTAAATTTCTTCTATCTTTTCCTTTAAACTTCCATATGTCTTTTCCTTTGAATTTCCTCTGTCTTTTCCTTCAAATTTTTTTTCTCTTTTCCTTCAATTTTTTTCTATCTTTTCCATTAGTTTTCTTTTGTCTTTTCGTTTAAATTTCTTCTGTATTTTCCTTCAATTTGTTTGTATCCTTTCCATCAAATTTCTTCTGTCTTTACGTTTGAATTTCTTCTGTCTTTCCATTCAAAATTGTTTCTAACTTTTCCATTAAATTTTCTTTGTTTTTTCGTTCAACTGTCTTCTGTAAGTTCCTTCAAATTTCTTCGTCCTTTCCTTTAAGTTTCTCCTATAATTTCCTTTAGATTTCCTCTGTGTCACACTACCCAAGAGAGATTAATTAAGCACACTTTTAACTGGGATCCATAAGGCACTAGAAGAGTTAGAAAACCCAGACCTACAGGGCTATGAAGACTTAAGTAGGAGATGATGAATGAAGAAATATTGATTTAGAAGCTCAAGATAGAAACGACTGTTGAAATCTAACTGAGGCCCTTTGATGATGGTGATGATGATCACCGGAGCATTAGATTCTATCCACTAGGAAACATAACGAAATAAAGGCAAAATGCTCCGATTCAACCGTAGTTCAATGACCATCTTCAATCATACCTGTCAAACACTGGTTCTCATTATTAGTGGTGTATTGCCGTGGTGATACATTTCAGGCATTCTATTTGGAAGGTCCTCGCACTGAAGATATCGCGTGGAATGATTGGCAAATTAGATTTCTGATTTTCAGTCCTTTAATTTAGTCACATTAATGGAAATCTAAGGAATTTCGGATTTACAGTCATTTATTTCAGGCATATTAATAGAAATTCAAGAACTTTCTCATTTTCGGTCCTTTATTGTAGGAACAATAGAAATTCAAGAACTTGTGCAAATACTAAAGTACGTTTTTACATTTTGATTTTATCTTGTTAATTCTAAAATTGGTTTTTGATTTCTCAATGGTTGGTGTTTCCATTTATTGGATAAGGTCCCTCTGTGGACAACGGCAAATCGGTAGCATTAAAGAGAATATTAGATTGTACTGAAGCTCCGCCTCTGGAAAAGAAAAGAATCAGGGACATACTCGTTGACACCAGAATGAAAGGAGGAAGGGGAGGAGGAGGAGGAGGCGGCGGCTCCTGTCTAAAGTTGCTGTGCTGATGCCACTGGAAGTGCCAGATCCCAGCCTTCTCCCACGCATTTGGTACAAGTTTTGAGAGCAATGCTGATTATACGTAAGGTTATTTGGAGCGACGAAATTTAGCTGTATTATTGGATGGTTTTTCCTTTGAGATTAATTCTTAGTTCAGCCGTAAATTATTTCAATAAGGTACATTTACATACCATATACAGCGTGTATCTATATGCATAAATATGACATTTTTACAATAGATATTTTATATTACTTTTGATACTTATAATGTTTACCATTTGGTTTATGCAATACATTTTATGAAATGACTATATTTACTGAAAGACTACAACAAAATGAAGCCTGAATTTTTCGTCAATTTTCAATGCTTAAAATCTACAAACAAATTTTCTCCTTTTACCTTATTTGGAGTTGACTGAAATATTATTCATGAAGTTTGAATAACTGAATGACTCGTGTTTGTTGTTGGTTAGAAAACGAGAAATTGTCTGAATTTTGACTAAATATTTCATTTATGTTTGATGAAATGATGGTAAATCGTATCCATTTTTTTTAAGCTCACCATAATTTTATTTATATTCAATACGTGTTTATCCGTCTTTTTTTAAAGAAAGTTCTTTTAAGTAAAAAAAAAATTAATTTACTATTGCGATGGTACTGCTGCTGTTGAGAGAGAGAGAGAGAGAGAGAGAGAGAGAGAGAGAGAGAGAGAGAGAGAGAGAGAGAGAGAGAGAGTGCCTTGTCTCATAGATCCCCTTCCACAAGATCGGCATGATTTAAGTTAGGCAGAGAAACGCTTCGTGATTGGCCAAATAAACATCTTTCTATTTAGAAGATCGCCTTTATTGGCTGATAACATTTAATGACGCATAATGGAGGAGATGTTATGGGATCGAAGCCATTAGTGTTTGTTTTATGATTTTGTGAGATCGAATCGCTTAACTTTTTTGTTTGTTTGTTATTTTTATTCATCCTGTCTCTCTTATAATCTTTCAGTGAATAAAATTTATATTCGAAATTAAGATTATGGTAGTGAATGAAGGATATGAAAAGTGGCAGAGTTACAATATAGTATTGAATTAATTTCATTTGTAATTAACGCTCTTTGAGGCTATTATGCTGTAAAGATGAAAACATTCCCTTGGAACCCAATAAACATATGGGGTAAGGGAAGATAACTGGGAAAACTCAATTTGAAAGCCATATTGGTAACGTCTCTGGCTGGTGATAGCCAGACTGGGGTTCGAGTCCTGCTCAAACTCGTTAGCCCCATTAGTCGCTGCATCCTCACCATCCTTGTGGGCTAAGGAAGGGGGGTTTTGGTAGCCTATAGGTCTACCTGCTGAGTTATCAGCAAGCATTGCCTGGCCATACGTGGTCCTAGCTTGGGTGGAGAGGGGGTTTGGGCGCTGACCATATGTATATATGATCAGTCTGTAGTCCAGGGCAATGTCAGTATCCCTTGCCTCTGCCATTCATGATTGGCCTTTAAAACCTTTAAACCTTCACGAAGAAAGTTGTTTGAAATGTCTTCAGGTTGAAGAGATTCACAATATCAGCAAGGAAACGTGCACACGCCCGAATAGTGACTACTGATTAGTTGAAATATTTGTTAACCACTTTCAACTCGCATTTCAAACTATCTGTATTCGCCATTTCCTTAATGCCTATAACCATATGAATTTAGAAAAAAATATATATTTGATGTTATGGAACATCACAGTATCCCTGCAGAAACAAAAAGAAATATAGAGATTAATACTGCGACACTTGAAGTAGTACAATCTTTAATTAAGTAAAGATTAGGTAGAGGTTTGTCTTGAACGTTGGACATTCATCTTATGACCAACGGAATAGACAGTTTGTGGAAGCTATTGTTTTTAAGTTTCACATTTTTCATTATTAAGCTTATGAATGCACAGATTCTGAGGAAGGATTTTTATAGGATTCCTTAAGATGTGACTTTCATCTAAAGTTTAGTTAAGAGATTTGAAATAGAAGTGAATGAGAATTCCTACTGCTTAGAGTGTGAGAACATATACATAATGTGTGTGTGTATATATATATATATATACATATATATACATATATATATATACATATATATATATATATATATATATATATATATATAAATATATATATATACACGTTATCATCTTGTAATTTCAATTGTGTTGATGATAGAAAGTTAACCTCTTGTAATCTTCATTGTCTAGATTATGAGAAGTTTTCCACTTGGAAGATGACAGTTAACAGACAACAGACAGAATGTCAACTTCGTAAGTAAAGCCAGGGTTCTTAATGTGTCCAAATTACATCAATAATTTTAATTTCCTTCATATTTATTCGTATGGTGTTCACTCTTATCATTAGACTTAGAAAGTAGTTGTTATGTAGATTTCTTTGCTCCCAGTTAAACTCCCTTGGATGTATAGAGATTGACCCATCCTTCTATCCATTCATCCATCCATCCATCCATCTTTCCGTCTCTAAATTTCGAAGTGGATGTCCGTCAACTTCGGTGAATATATATATATATTTTATATATATATATATACATATATATATATATTTATATATATATATATATATATATATATATATATATATATATATATATATATCGGGCGTGAATATTAGATCATAAGTATCATACTTCTTGTCAATAAGTGTTTTTTTTTATTTTCAGCATGTTTAAACAATGATATTAGAAATGATTTACGAGTATTGTAAAGTGACTTATATCTCAAAGCCTCTGTAACCGCTGTCTTCATTTCATGTTATGAATAGAAACAAGGTCGCAATTCCCTAATTCAGTAAAGGGAATTGTAATGAAAATTTCTATTAACATGATAGAGAGGCAAGGTATGATATCAGCGTGTTTTAGAATTCTCATATTCTAATTATATCTTATCCGTTACCATTGAAGTTTTTTTTTTTTTTTTCAAAATAATGTTGACAATTCATAGCACAACATATCAATAGGAAGTTGGTGTCTTTATTGTCAGGTTAATGTATCCTCTTCAATATTCATTCCATTTTATATTTATATTCCAGATAGGATAACTTATATGCGTCGTTTCTGTAACGGGGTAATAAGTAGGATTTGATATACCTGTTCGATTTCAAATTAAATACTAAGAATAGACCACTATTATGATATATATAAATGTATGTATGTATATATATATATATATATATATATATATGAATATGTGTGTATGTATATAAATGTATATATATTCATGAATATCTTATATGTATATATATATATATATATATATATATATATATATGTGTGTGTGTGTGTGTGTGTGTGTGTATGTATATACAATATGTGTATATATGTATATACATATATATATGATTTATAATGTATATATATGTACAGGTATACGTGTATATGATGTATTTCTATTTATGTATATATCTCTCTATAATATATTCTAGAATTTCATTAGTATATAAAAGCCCCTTATGATATATCAGCCTCTCAAATGATTCCGATAGCTAGAATTTTTTTGATGAATTCACATCCAAATATTGACGTCAATGGCAATATTAATTGGACTTCAAGGACGAGAAGAATTGGGTGTTGATGTCAACAGATCAATCAACTGATGTGTGGGAAGAAAAAAAATGTGGAAAACAAGATTTATGACGCACTCGGATTTTTGTTTGTTTGTTCGACACAAATCATTTTAAATTTGTTAGTTCCTTATTGGATGCTCACAAGTCTTTAAAGTTTCCCTGAAATTGTGAGTTTCTTATGTTTCGTATTAATATCCCGAATTCTATTTACATCTCTGGGGTCCAACTGCGTGTACCTGTTCCCTTTGATTTTTCTGCAATACTGATATTCAAAGGTTAATGGTGTCTGTTTTCAGTTCCAGTTTCATCAGAAATGATGTTCACCAGAACGTCAGCCGTGTAAGCCCAATCCCTCACTGTGGTTTCCAACCACGGCAGTGGCCTCCCCAGTAAACAGCTTAAACTTACGGTACCAGGCAGGGATCGATTTGGAGATTGAAGATTAAGGCATGATAAGAAGAGTAGAAATCTGTCTATAAATTCCGTAGATTGCTCGGAGAGTTACTCTGAAGGGGGTGAGGAAGGGTCTTAAACTCGTAGTTATAACACCCCCCCCCCCCAGGTTGGCTTAAAGCTGGAAAGGGGTACCAAGTAAGAGTAAATATTTTTTATAGGTGATGCTCAGCCCTTAAATTTTTTTTATCTCATTCTGTACCTGCTTTTGGCAGGCATGCTCGATACTTGCGGACTACGAATAGAAATTTGTTTCTATATATCTCATCATACTATGTAACTTATTCTGGTTGCCAAGGCATTTTTCTCTACGCTTCTGTTCCAGTGTCCGCTGAGAAAAAAACTTTCCCCGACATAACCCTATTCTTTTTTTATCTGTTAGAGACGAAGGACTGTCCAGATCCTAGGAATTACCTCTTTTTTTCATCACTAAGGTTTTATACTTTTGCTAATCCTGTTATTTCCACCAATTTCTGTTCAATCCTTTATCCAGGGTGTCTCTTCATCAGAGCCTGCAAGATGCCAAGTGGAAATGGAAGCTTTGATGTGGATGGCATTGATGCTAATTGATTGTGCTCTGTTCATTTTGGAGAGAGAGAGAGAGAGAGAGAGAGAGAGAGAGAGAGAGAGAGAGAGAGGAGAGAGAGAGAGAGAGAGAGAGAGAGAGAGAGAGCGCTTGTGTTAATATTTCAGTGACATCACCTCAGAAATAGTTACTGTATTAGGTTTTTAAGATATTTTGGTAGTGACTGTAATTTTGTTCTTTACAATTCCTGTAATTTATGTAATTTAGAATGAAGACTAGTTCAAATAGCTTTGAAATGTCGAGGTCGACTCAAGTTGTAGATCTCTCTCTCTCTCTCTCTCTCTCTCTCTCTCTCTCTCTCTCTCTCTCTCTCTCTCTCTCTCTCTCATATGGAACTTCATGGATGGAATTCTTTTTCGTAGAGGAAGCTCTGAAGTGTCCTGGGATTTTCGCAGTCTTTCAGAATTCTATCAATATCTTTCAGTTCTAACTGCGTGTATTTTTTTCCTTTTACTTGATGTCTACAATTTTAATATTTGCTGAAGATACTAGAACGTTAGATTTTCATATCCTTAAATATTACAGAAAACATGGCTTATGCCTGTTAACAATATGATTACTCGTGAATAACCTTTGGATAGACTAAATTGAATATCGCATAGACTAAGGTTGCAACTTGGATAATGAAAATGAAAATAACGATAATAATAAGAATATTGAGGATGAAGATAATGCACTTGAAGGAAAGAAAATTAAGATATGATTTATTGTCAGGCGTGGATTAAGATAAAAATAAACTTTTGGACTTCACAACTTGAGATTATGTTGAAAACATTTTCTAAGGAAACATTTGGCTGGGAAGACTATGTCTTCACGATTTGTGTTCTGAGAAAAAGTCTTTAGGGCAAGAGGCCAAGTTTCACCACGAATGGCTTGCATCAGGATTTATTGGTAATAAATCAAGTCCCCACCTCTGCAAATACAGTAAATCAATGTAGCCTATTTCTTTGATGTGTTTCTTATATCAAACTCTCTCTCTCTCTCTCTCTCTCTCTCTCTCTCTCTCTCTCTCTCTCTCTCTCTCTCTCTCGATGAAGGGTCCACCGTCATAATGGAATCTGAACAATTTTTATCAGTTTTGTTTTTCTTCCTTGTTCTAATATGCCATTTTACTATTGTATCTATCCCTTTTATTTTATTCGCCCACCCGCTACAACAGCATTGATAATCAATGTAATATGATAATTTTACGTCAAAATACACATTAGTATTTAAAGCAGTTGAATAGGTCTTTAATTTATATTTTGATGTTTTTGTTGAATATTCTATCGACATAAGTGACAACTTTTTCGTGCCCTGTATTGATTATCTTCATCTTTTTTTCTCTTTGTGTAAATATCTTGTCCACCGCAATCTTTTTCTTCTTCTTTTTACTCAGTATATGTATTTATCTTTGCCTATATGTTTCCCCCACCACTTTTACCATAATAATATTAACAATTATTATAGAGTTTATCACTGTGATTGAAACCTGTGTCCCATTTCCGCCACCATCACTAGGGAGATACTCGTAGCAATTGGTGCGGATTGTATCAACAACCTTCCTAAGTCGTTTCTCCCTTCCAGATGTGACTGTTGTCATTCAACATTTACAAAGCGTCCTTTCCGCTCTTAACTGCTCCCACTTCTTAGCTGTCTACTTTACCTCTGCCCCCTCTTCCTTCCATCTTACTATCAAACATCTATCTAACTTGTACTTCATGGTGCTACTGCCCCCCCCCCCCCCCAGGTCCATCTGTATTTTGAGTGGTCTTCCTGGTTCCAGTGCGGGTCAGGGGAACCTATTCCATAAATCCAATTTCAATTGTATTGCAGATATGAATTTTTTAGTTTCCTTGAACTTATTCCTCCCCCCCACCCCCTTTTTCACTCTTCCCCTGTTACCAAAGGCCCTTGGTGTGTGTTCTGTACTTGATAGATCTTTATCAGCAATGACTATTGATGTTATGATGCTTGATAATTACCAATTACTAATTATATTAGGAAGTTGTGATTAGTTACTTTTCACATAAGTCGACCATTGACAGAGAATCTGAAGGAGAAACACTTATGATGATACGGACGAATAAAACAGCATTAGGTTGTGGGTCGATGTTACTCTTAGCTTTTTCACATCGTGTGAAGGTTTTTTTTCTCAAACTTTATTTTTCTATCAATATTGAAATTATAATTGATCTTGTTTTTGGAAAAACTACAGTAATATGTTGATAGTTCTCCAAACATTTAATTGGACTCCGTAATACAATAGGAAGTTGGAAGCTCCAGGCCTACATGGCTGAGGACTATGAAGAGTGAAGTAGAAGATAATGAATGGAAAAGTATTGATTCAAAAGCTCAAGATAGA
Source organism: Palaemon carinicauda (assembly GCF_036898095.1). Lineage (NCBI taxonomy): Eukaryota > Metazoa > Arthropoda > Malacostraca > Decapoda > Palaemonidae > Palaemon > Palaemon carinicauda. Next base: position 20,642,750 of record NC_090727.1, on the reverse strand, counting down.
GACGATTGGTGAAATCTTACCGAGGCCCTTTGCATCAATAGGCGTAGGGGGAGATGATGATGATGAATATATTAATGATAAAACGAATAATTATGGCCAATTTATAGGACCTATCGCTTGTACTTGCGTCCCAGTGGACGTTTTCAGACCTTCCAAATTAGGAATGTTTGTTCCAGTGTCATGCTAATTCAGTTTGTGTTGACATGTCCTCTTCGTGTTTTAAGAGTGTAGTAATTTCTAACACGTTTCATGGTGTTCTGAAATATTTTCTGTGTTTGCGTGTGTGCACATGTGTATATGCTATACACTTACGCTTATTTTATATATATATATATATATATATATATATATATATATATATATATATATATATATATATATATATATATGACGAATGTTTGTTGTCCACCTCAGTTGATTTTCCATTCCATTAATACGTTCCAATTGATAAAAGGAAAAAATTATGATTTGTAGAAAATTATTGTTTTGTTCACATGTTTTAAATCTTGTCTAGTTTGAATACACCTTTGGTGTTTTTTTTTTCGTTATCCTTTGTCGAACAGTTCGCGTTATATAATAACTATTTTCATTCTGTTACTGTTCTTAAAATATTTTATTCAATTGTTTATTACTTCTCTTGTAGTTTACTGTTTTCATTAATTCTTTCCTTCACTGGGATATTTTTCTCTGTTGGAGCCCTTAGGCTTATAGTATCCTGCTCTTTCAGCCAGCTAGGGCTGTAGCTTTCCTAGTAATGATAATAATAATACTGATGAAATGATACTAATGATGATGATGATAATAATAATAGTAATATTATTATTCATCTGAGTGTCACGATTCTCCGATCCATTTATCTATTTTTTTTTTTTACATAGTTTATTAGATATTTCCATTTAGGAACTATTTCCATTTCGTCTTCAGAATTTAGTAGTTCTTTTTTATTTATTGCAGTTCCAGAGTGATTTCGTTGAACCTATTTCCAGGAAAACCGATTTGCGGAAACCATTCTTCTCGGAGGGGAAATCGGAGGGAAATGAAATTGAAATCATACCGAAGATTTTTTTTTTTTTTTTTTTTTGCGTCTTCATTTTCATTATTCAGGAAAACCACTATACGTGACCCGTTAAAAATTACGACTAAATATTTAGATAGAGATATGCACTTACACGAAGTTAACCCCTTTCTCTCTAGGCCTAGGGTATGACTACTTCATCTCCCTCTGGCTGATGGACGGGATAGCTGAGTGTGAATATATATATATATATATATATATATATATATATATATATATATATATATATATATATATATATATATATTTATACATCTAATCTCCATGGATGCCTGGTGGTTTATCAAGAGGTTGTCTTTTCCTTTTCTGATTCTTTTTCCTCTCAAAACCATCCTTACTGATATGCTATGATTATAATTTTTTTCGTTTTTATAATTTATTTTAAATTGAAAAATGCTAGAGACCAAAGAACCGTATCCTGCAGCTATGTTTAAGAAATCATACTTGTCTTTGTAATTATGGAAATATACTTTTTCCCTGTTTATCTTTTGAAACTTAAAATAATTTTCCTGTTTATGATCTTATGGTATATTTGCTTCTGCTTTCAAATGATTAAATTCTTTAAGTACGGAGCTCTTCTGTTGTATCACCTATGTAATAAAGAGAACACACACACACACACACACATATACATATATATATATATATATATATATATATATATATATATATATATATATATATATATATATCTTTCCTTTCATGCCAGTGGGGAGGGAGTAGTCAGTCTCCCTGATGAGATGGGGTTACCCCGAGAGTTACACTCTGGATCAAACACTCCCGCAAAAGGCAGACCCAGCGGGTTGTAGTTAGGAAATGGGGAGAGGGGTGGGGGGGGGGGGGGGGGGGGCTGGTTGAATATGCGAGTGTGCTTGTTTATCAAAACATTTAGACGTCGTTTTGGGCTCAGATACACTAATTGGAGACTGATGTCGATAACGGTTCCATTATCTTTCATTGAAATTATTAGATGGTCAAGTGGACAGAAATCGGGTCCGTTGTGTCCATCGTAATATGTATAGTACCTGTATATATACATAAAATAATATGTAAAATGTAAATGTTAATTACTATGATCTAGGAACAAGAAGAAACAAGAACATTCCCTGTTGACTTTACTGAAGTAGTATGAGTTGAATAATGTGTTGGAAACATCCCTGGCTGGCGATCTGCCGGTCCGGGGTTTGAGCCCCGCTCAAGCTCGATAGTTTCTTGTAGTGTCTGCAACCTCATCATGCATTTGAGTTAAGGAAGGGGGGGGGGGGTTGCTGTAGGTTTACCTGCCGAGTTATCAGCGTCCATTGCTTGGCACTCCCCTGGTCCTATCTTTGGTAGAGAAGGGAACTTGGCATTAGTCATATGACTATATGGCCAGTCTCTAGGGCATTGTCCTGCTAGGGTTCTATCACTTTCCCTTGCCTCTGCTATTCATGAGTAACCTTTAAAACCTTTAAATGGATGCTTGATTAGGCGACATGCTTAGAGGGAAGGCTTTTTCGAAGGATATGAAATTCCTTAAATGTAATTCTACTTTTTCTAGTGGGACATTGATCCGACTTTCATTTGCAAAGTATATGTCAGGAAATTCTTTCATTAGAATTGCAGATTTATTAGCATAACAGTTGGATATTCGGTATTACTTTTCAAAGGGATTAAATGATAGAATTTTATTAGTAGCTAGATTTGGTTTATTTTAGGTAGGTTAGCAAGTAGTCTGAAGCTTTTAACAATTATATATTTTTCAAATATTTTAACATAACTTACTTTTAAGTTTTATGAATTTTTACAGATTTGGTAATTCAATTTAATTTGTGTATTGGTTGATATTTGTTCTTGAGGCGTATCAATTTACCAAAACTTTCAAACGAAGTTTCTTCAGCTTTTGCAAAATCTCTTCTGCCTTGTGTTACATATGAATGCAACATAGAATTAATGTAAACCACAACATAGAAGAGATTTTCGGTTTTGCCTTCTGAAAACTAAAAGTTATTTTGAGACGAAAGAAGTCACATATTCATCTTTAATTCATCCGTAATTATCGAGTCACATCAAAAACCGTTCATATGAATATATATACTTATATATATATATATATATATATATAATATATATATATATATATATATATATATATTATATATTATATATATTATATATATATATACTGTATATATTATATATATATATATATGTTATACAAAAATATTTGTGTATTTTAGTGTTTATGTATACACAGAAACAAATGAAGCTATTTCTAGTCCAATGCAGGACATAGGCCTCAGACATGTCATTATTCATGTCTGGGGTTTGGTGATTTTCAACACCAATGCAAATTGGTGATGGTAGGAAATTTTAGTATGATATCTCACAGGAATCCACATAGTATGCGTGGCCCTGACTAGCACAGCTCTGCTGATCATGGCGATACACAAACCCTTTCACCACGTTGAAGTATCCCCTCTCAGAAAGGTCTGTGTGTGTATATATATAATCAGCATAGATAAATACTAAATATACAATATTTCACTAGAATGAACGCGATCTCACTCATATACATTTTAGTATAAACTCGTGTCGTTTCATGTGAGGACATAATATTAACTGCTTGTACTCGTCTTCTATAATTATAAAATTCATCTTCATTATATTATATTTAGAATAAAAGTCATTGGTCGGTCAGGAAAAAACGTAAAAATAGTTTCTTTTTATCTGCAACTCGTTCAGCTAATATAAATTGAATCAATTGAATGCAGCAGATATGATTGTTATGAAATGGGAATGAAAGAAACAGCCAGTGAAAATATGGAAGTTATTTAGCATTTGGGAGAAAGTTTCGTGTTTTCCTTTTCTTTCCCTTCTCTTTGAAGACAGTTATGGGCTTCGTAGAAAAATTATTGCATTTCTTGTTTTAACGAAGATTGTTTTTATTAGTTATGAAGGAAAATTTTTTCTAAGGAAGTGGGACACCAATAACATTCGCAATTCTCTCTCTCTCTCTCTATCTCTCTCTCTCTCTCTCTCTCCTCTCTCTCTCTCTCTCTCTCTCTCTCTCTCTCTCTCTCTCTCTCTCTCTCTCCATTTTATGGTGGATTTCCATCTTGACTTGCAAGAGCCAGACATCACATGATTGCAATTTGTGTTTATGGTCATCCCACGCAAGGAAAGCAATTAAAAGTTTGAATAGGTTCCCTCCTTGAAGATTAATTACCTTAAAAGAGGATTCAACACAAGGCGGCATATTAGATCAGTTTCAACATTCTTCAAATGCTGACGTTAATTTCCCTATAACTTTATATGGATTATATTTATGTTCGGCGAAGACAGTTTACAAGGTTTTTTAATACTGTTTAATTTTAGATAAGAAAACAATTGTTCATCTTAATTGATACCTCTTTATTTATATTTACTCATTATTTTCATGTCAGACTATGACATTTCGCTTTACGTTATTGGTTTTGAGATTATTGTAATACTGTTTACTATATACATAGTCGAGCAAATGATGAATACTTGACGTATGGATTATTTAAAGATGCTCTTGGAATATCGATTCTTTTCCATTTTGAACGAATGAGGTATAGAAAAGGATGGTATATTTCCCTTTATTATTTCATTTTATACAAAATGCCATAAATTGAATCACAGTTTTCTGAGAAAAAAAAAAAAAACAAAGTTCCACCCATTTTACTTTGTATGTTTCTCATTTGGATATTAAAAACTTCTCATTTAAATGTTGCCACCTCCAGTCAACT
>NC_090727.1:20630423-20635423 GCF_036898095.1 Palaemon carinicauda | reverse complement strand
AACAAATTCCTAAATTATTATCTCCCATATGTCCTTATTATGTGTTTAGTACAATATAATGATAAAAAAAAGGTTTTACCAAATACAAAGACACTAATTGTAACTGTAATTAGCTCTTAAAAGAAAGTTCGATGTATATATTTAAACATTATTAATAAGAGTTTAACAACTGGAGGGAAATAAGAATCACTTTCCCTTTGCCTACACATACACCGAATAGTCTGTCCTATTCTTTACAGATTCTCCTCTATCTCCATACATCTGACAACTCTGAGATTACCAAACTATTCTTCTTCACCCAAGGGTTAATTACTGCACTGTAATTGTTCAGTGGCTACTTTCCTCTGGTAAGGGTAGAAGAGACTCTTTAGCCTTGGTAAGCAGCTCTTCTAGGAGAAGGGCACTCCAAAATCAAACCATTGTTCTCTAGTCTCGGGTAGTTCCATAGCCTCTGCACCATGGTCTTCACTGTCTTGGGTTAGAGTTCTCTTGCTTGAGGGTACACTCGGGCATATTATTCTATCTACTTTCTTTTCCTCTAGTTTTTTTTTTTTAAAGTTTTTATAGTTTATGAAATATTTATTTTAATTTTGTTAATGTTCTTAAAATATTTTATTTTTCCTGGTTTCCTTTCGTCACTGGGCCTATTTTCCCTGTTGGGGCCCCTGTGCTTATAGCATCCTGCTTTTGCAGCTAGGGTTGTAGCTTAGCAAGTAATAATAATAATAATAATAATAATAATAATTGGAAACGTCCCTGCTAATCGATCTGCCGGACTGGAGTGTTCGAAGCCCCATCAAACTTGATAGGTTCTTGTTGTGTCTGCAACATCAACATCTTTGTGAGCTTAGGATGTGTGGTTTGGGTGAGTCATCAGCAGCCATTGCCAAGCCCTCCCTGGTCCTAGCTTGGGTGGAGAGGCGGCTTGGCTTAGGCGCTGATAGTGGTATGTAACACATATACATACATACCTATATACATGCATACATACTCTACAACGGTATATCCCAGGGTCCACAAAACATGTCCAAAAGGCCATAATTCATCAAGAGACTTTACGAACAGATACGTTCTCTTGATAAGCTATGGCTTTTATTATGTCTTTTGTGGACCCAACCGTATGCTGTTATATGTGTCATCCTGGAATCCTTATACTCGTGTCTGTGGTTTAGCCAGATTTTCATCACCACCCAGGCCAGTGCGGATTGGAGATGGTGGGATAGTTTTGTCTGATCGCTCACAGCAAACCAACCTAGTATGGGTGTTCTGTCTTGTCAGCTTTGCTGATCATGGCAATACACAAATCCACTCACCATATTAAGGTATTCCCGCTCAAAAAGGAAGATATAAATATATATATATATATATATATATATATATATAGTATGTATATATATATATACATACATACATATGTGTATGTATACCATATATATATATATATATATATATATATATATAAAATTTATATAGTGTATATATTTATATGTATATATATATATATATATATATATAGAGAGGAGAGAGAGAGAGAGAAGAGAGAGAGAGAGGAGAGAGAGAGAGAGGAGAGAGAGAGAGAGAGAGAGAAATTCGAACACATTTACATACAGACATTATATATATACATATATATAATATACATATATATATGTGTATATATATACACATGTATACATACATACAGTCATAAGCACACGGTGTTTTGCGTGCGTGTATGTGTATGTAAAGCGGATACAGAACAATCTTATGTTTTTCGGTCCAGAAAAACTGGGTTTCCTCTGTCAAGGATTTGCTAACAATCTCTCTCTCTCTCTCTCTCTCTCTCTCTCTCTCTCTCTCTCTCTCTCTCTCTCTCTCTCTCTCTCTCTCTAGTTACAAAGGAACCAAATGTTCATGGAAGGAGAAGCTATATCCGTAGTTGATGGCTTGTCAATAAAATTCTCTCAATACCTGGAACCCATTGCTATCGGAAATTAAGAGTGAATTGACGGAAAATATGTCTTGTGGGTGGCAAACCGCTCTCTTCTCTTAGAGGAAAGTTCTCAATTTTTTTTTTTTACTTTACGGTTTGTACCAATTATTTGAATGTTGTTGTTTTTAAAGTTTTTTATTTTTCCTTGTTTCCTTTACTCACCGAGCTATTTTACCTGTTGGAGCCCCTGGGCTTATAGCATCCTGCTTTACCATCTAGGGTTTAGCTTAGCAAATGATGATAATAATAATTAATAATAATAATAATAATATAAGGGAGGTATATTTAATTGAAACCTCCACTTAGCTTGTATTGGAAATTGGAAGAATCTGTCAATATTTCGAGACGGAGAAATTTTGTTGGCATGTGAGGTAAAGGGGGAAGGTCCATCGCCCTTTTCTGGGAAGAGTTTTAAGTAAAGTTCAAAAGGGAATTTAATATCTTTGTTATTGTGGTTCGGAAATTCGGTTAATGTATATAATATTCTACAGATATTTATTGTATATAAGAAAACATCATTCAACATCTTTATTTTGAAGAGATAACTCATTAATTTTGGTTATTATATATAATGTTATACCACGTTTTATGACATTTTCTATTTAGTAAATACCTTACTAAAAATATAACGGCAAGGATTTATTTACGACTTATGCTTATTTTTTTAAGCATTGATTAGAAGTTATATAACTGTCAATATTACATAGGCGTATGTACTTAACATTGAAAATTCATCGGATTATATGCTATAATGTTTATCTAAACGTTTGTTGAACATATTCTGTCACGTATTACACCCAATAGGGTGAAGATTCCTATGTAACATCGGGATAAATGTAAAATTTGTCTCTCCTTTTGATCTAAACATTTGTCTCTGACATTAAATTATCCCTAAATGAATCTGTCGTAAAATGGTCGAGGGATGTGTCCGTTGTGGATTAGATTCGATTTCAATTTCAATCTGGAAAATGATGCAGAAGAGTAATCTTATCTCAATGTAAGAGGGATTCATTAGTTTTTTTTTCTTTTTTTTCTTTTTTCATTAATTGGATTTATCTTTTCAAATATCTAAAAGTTTTTCTTTAGTGGTTTCTAAAGTATATTTTAAATTTAATTCATTATTAAATGTATACATCGATTTATGGGTCAGAGAGAGAGAGAGAGAGAGAGAGAGAGAGAGAGAGAGAGAGAGAGAGAGTCTTAAACGGGCAAGGAAAGCAAGAATTCTTAAAACTCTCTTGTTCATTTGACTTCTAGAAATATTAACATCGCCCCTGAAAATAAAAGCGGCTTTTAAACATCTTTTGTTTTTACCGTATTTCATTTTTTTAATACAAAAACATATAGTTCAGATTATCCAATGTTAAGAAGTGATATCGTAACTGTAGGTAGCATGCTTTAATAGATTAAATGATAATTCATTCCGAATAAAGAAAAAGATTCCGATTTCTTTTCATGAGATGAACTATCACCTTTCCCATAGTTGGTCTCTAATAACATCTTATATCACTTCCAGAAAATAATGTAATTTTCTCAGCACCTCTGATTAACCCATAGTCTCAGACCCGACGTTATACAAAATTTTTTATATTTTATATTTATATAATTTTTTCTCCCCCTCAGTACTTTGTGCGTAGAGACCTTTCTCGTTGGCATCCTGGAAGCGTGTGGAGGTGACATCCAGGTCTCCTAAAATAATTACCTTTTCCAAGGATGGCGAAACATTTATTATTATTATTATTATTATTATTATTATTATTATTATTATTATTATTATTATTATTATTATTTGCCAAGCTACAAACCTAGTTGGAAAAGCAGGATGCTATAAGCCCAAGGGCCTCACACGTGAAATAGCTCAGTGAGGAAAGGAAATAAGGGGATAAACTACAAGAGAAGTTTAAGAACAATAACAACATTATAATAAATCTCATATAAATCTATAAAAACTTTAAAATAACCAGAGTAAGAGAAATGAGATAGAATAGTGTGCCCGAGTGTACCTTCAAGCAAGAGACGTTTCCTTGTGTATTTGTACATCTGCCTCATTACCTTATATGGAGGTAATGTATCCAGATGAACCAGTGAATATAGGGAAAAATTCCTTAATGGACTTAAGAATATTCACATAACACGATTTCGTTGAAAGAATAGAATTAAGTTATTCTTATCTTAACAAATCTAATTGCTCTCTCTCTCTCTCTCTCTCTCTCTCTCTCTCTCATCTCATCTCTCTCTCTCTCTCTCTCTCTCCTCTCTCTCTCTCTCTCTCTCTCTCTCTGATTGTTTTTTTTGAATACCACGGAAATTTGTAACCCCTTGTATTTAAATATATATGGTTCCCATATTTATCAGTAACGAGCTTGCTGAAAGTTAACACGAGAAACTTTGGCCATTAAAATCGTATCAAGTAATTGTAGCTTTGAGTTGTGGAAACTCTTTGGTTATCTCTTCTTAGTTTCCAAAATTCTGTGTATTTTTGGGGCGTTTTATATTACATAACGTTCTGTTTTTATTCGACGATTTGCACATGATTTCTTTTTCAGTTATTGTTTCTGTACTAATTCTAAATCAAGTATCGTAGATAGAATCTATTAGTCTCTTAAAAGTAGATACAAAAGGCGGACTAAATAGTGCTGTGCTCCTTTCGTAATAACTGTGAACTAAATACGAACCATTAAAGAGGCATATTCAGACCCGATTTCTCGTTCTTTAAAGTTGAACGGAGGAATTAAGTGTAACAATTGAATTTAGGATTTCTAAGGACCTTTAATTCAAAATTTCTCAACTGGATGGCGTTTGTTTTGCATTCTTGAATTCCTAAAAAGTAGAGCCAGCATTTTCCCCAAAAGGTTTTATTTTTGTTTCTGAGGATGGAGTTTTATTTCTACTTTTCTTATTTTATCGACTAATGCTGTTCTCTATTTTTCTGTAATTTCAATATTAGTTTATTGACTCTTGTTTCTCAGGTCTATTATGAAACGATAGAAGGAAATTCTCTTCAAGCGTTAACCCGAGTTGCTGATGA
>NC_090727.1:20622923-20627923 GCF_036898095.1 Palaemon carinicauda | reverse complement strand
TTTAAATCTTTAAAACTTGAAACATGTTCTCTGTTTCTCTGGTTGGATTATTGAAAGTGTACCGCTTGTTCACTTTTGGCCTCGGAAAGAAATTGTCCTCATTCTAACCAGCTAAAACGAGATAACACGTCTTTCCGCTGTCGCGTCTTTCACCTCTGAAAGTGTCGTTTTCTGAGATGATGTGTCTGATAAGAAAGTCTTTGAGATAGAAGCCTCGTTAAACAGTGCTTTCATGCGAGAAAGGGTCAAAGGGAAGACGAGACTTTGATGATAGTGTCTGTAGATGACATTCAAACAGGGGAGAGAAATAGAGACAGATAAACACTGCATCACACGGATGCATTTCTTCTGTTAGGAATTGCATGACTTGTTCACAGGAATGCTGTCATAAGAATAAAGGCTAAATAATTGAAATTTAATCATTGGCTTACTTTATTTATGCTCATATTATCAATCTTATTTACGGTTTACAAATATGTTCTATATATATTTGGTATTATAAGCATTTTGCTACAAATTCTACTGACGTATAACGTTTACATGGGCAATCATTCACGAGAACACAAATCCTAGATGTACCGTTTGTTTTGTTTCGTTAGCATATTACTTGTTAGATATAAATGTCCTTTGATTATTACAGTTTTAAAACGTTCTCTCGTAATAGGCTCAATATAGCATACTAGGCCTAAGGCATTCTTTAAGCCAAATTGAATTTCTACATAGACCTCACCTAAGGAAACAGTTTTGTCGTCAAATGTACAAAATTAACCTGGAAATTGTATGTACAGTAGGACACAGGAATTCCTGGCACATATCGTTCTGATGATGTGCACCCTGTCACTCAATTTTTGCGTGATGAGTTCTTGGACTGTCCCCTGCCTACCACTTGTGCCATCTCTCCTTATTACACTATCGTTTTTGGTTACAAGTGCATTAAGGGTGCGACGGGGTACAGCTCACGAGAACGAGGTGAGCCGGGAATTTTTGTTTCCAACTCTACGTGTGTTTTACATGTGTGTTATATCAATATTTAGAACGGTTTGAGATAAAAGGAAACGGTTTGTTATTTTTTATTAAAGAAAGGGAAGCTTCTCACAAGACGCCGGCGTAGATATTAGAAAATGCCTTCAGGCTGTGGAAGATTTTGGCTGGCAGAAGTTTTTCCCTTTTAGGGGAAGAATGTGGAGGTGACTAAAGGCGAGTTTCCTTGGAATTTAGGGTTTTTATTCCTTCGAAAAAGAACTTGTTCGTCTATGGAAGTTATAATTGTTTGCTTTTTTTGAAGGTAAACAGATGTCCACTTTCGAGGTAAACAATAAACAAAAAAGATAATATACATTATATTATCCTAAACATGATATGAATATCATTACTTGTATTATGTGCATGGAAAATAGAAAAACTGTGATCCATTTAACTATTTTTTTTTTATCGATGGAATAAAGATTTGGATTCTCTCTCTCTCTCTCTCTCTCTCTCTCTCTCTCTCTCTCTCTCTCTCTCTCTCTCTCTCTCTCACAGATTATCTTAACCGATTCTCATCTCATCTTGATTCTTAACCCCCATTAGTTCTTGACCTACCCATTCATCTACACTCTAGATTCTAGAACCTTAAGGAGTCTTTGTAACAACCCGTCTTACAATTCCAGCTGGTCGTAATGATACAATCACGAATTTTTCATCGATATCCTAAAGAACTACGGCCTTTAATAATTTCGTTATGAGTGTCATCTTACCATTTAATACTTAGTATTCTTGGCACTTCTTAGCTCGTCAGTCCATCGTCTTCTCTTCCTTCCCCTGCTTTGTTTGCTATATCTAGGGACCCATTCTGCTATTCTTCTTGTCTATCTATTATCTGTCAGTCTCATATGTCCTGCCAAATCCATTTGTTTATTTTACTTGTTGTTAGAATATGCCCTACTTTAGTTAGCTGTCGTAAGCATGTTGCTCTTTTTCTTTCCATAAACAGACGCGAATGGAAGGACACGTCTAAGGCCTTTGTCCTGCAATGGACAAAAAGTAAAACTTACAAATTTCTTCATTATGAACTCAAAAATTTATTTTATGGATAGTCTAAGACTGATCTCACTAATGAAGTATATGAATATAACTTTGAAGTTAATATAATATCGTTTGACGACCATACTTTGAGTAAAAGCTCATAGCTCAGTGTATTATAGAAATAATTTTGAATGAATCAGTTGTTTTCAGTAAGGGTTGTGAGATAACCGAAATTGATAAAATTGATAGTTTAACTTTCCAAATGTGTTACCAACTGTAAACCCAATATTTTACCATCTGTATACCCAATCAGTGTTTTACCAAGTGTCGACTATAACTGCAGTAAACTTCATATGAAGTTTTGGCTTCTGCTGCCTCATATCACAGGAAGTTTAATCGCTGTTTAAGGAAGATGAAGAAGACGGAGAATTGCGTTGGTCATCTCTTTAATCTTGCGTTGTTATCATTGGAACGGAAATTGAATTAGTTACCACAAGGAAGAACATGTTGGATGGCGTGCGCTCTCTCTCTCTCTCTCTCTCTCTCTCTCTCTCTCTCTCTCTCTCTCTCTCTCTCCTCTCTCTCTCTCCAATTTGTAGAAAATCCCTGCATATTTATTGGACGCTGCAAAATGTTTAATAGAAAATCCTCGATTGGAATAAAGTTTTTGATGTTCAATATTATTATTATTATTATTATTATTGTTATTGTAATTATTATTATTATTATTACTAATATTATTGTTATTATTATTATTATTATTATTATTGTTGCTGTTATTGCTGTTGTTATTATTTTTTCTCAAAACAGTGCAGCATATCAATAGGAGGTCGATGTTCTTGAGATCAAATTCTTGTGGTGTTTTCAATGTTTACTCCAGATTATAGTTATATTCCAGATAAGATAACTTTATACGTCGTGGTTTTCGTTTCTGTAACGTGGTAATAAATAGGATTTGATATACTAGTTCGATTTCAAAGTAAATATTTAAAGTAGACCACTTATAGTATATATGTATATATGTATATATTATATATACGATGTATATATATTTATATATATGTATTTAATATATTCTAGAATTTCATTAATATATAAAACCCCTTATGATTATCACTCTCTTAAATGATTCCGATAGTTAGAATTTTGAGGTACCCGTATTTTTTATGAATTCAGATCCGAATATTGACGTCTGTGGCGATATTAATTGGTCTTCAAGGACGAGATGAAATGGGTGTTGATGTCACCAGATCAATTAACTGATATGTGGGAAGAAAAAAATGATGTGGAAAACAAAATTTATGACGCTCCCTGATTTTTCATTTTGTTTGATACAAATCGATTTTAAATTTGATAGTTCCTTATTGGATGCTTTTGTCTTTAAAATTTTCGTGATTTTTTTTTTTTTTTGGGGGGGGGGCGGTTTATGTTTCGTATTAATATCCAAAAAAAAAATTTAGTACACAGAAAAATATTGAATATATTAAGGAAGAAATAAAGTTTTTTTTATGTCCGACCCAAATCGGTTTGAATTTTATTAGTACCTTATTGAATGCTCACGTTTGGTTTTTAAAGTTCCTGTGAGATTTGTGCGTTCTTTTTTGTTTCCTACAAATATTTAAAGATTTTATTGTGCAGAAAGATGTAAAATATATTAAGGAAGAAAAGTTTGTTCTCTACGACCCAAACAGTTTTTAAATTCATTAGTTCCTTTTTGGATGGTCACATTTAGTCTTTAACGTTCCTGTAAAATTTGAGAGTTCTTTTTTATGCTTCCTATTAATCTTTAGATATTTTTTCGTTTATGTGTTTGTTTTAAATTATAAATTTTGTTTGGAAGTAAATCACTCAAATTTACATGTATCGTTTATCAATGAATATCAATGGCTTGTTCAGTACCTACATTTTAATAGTAACCTGTAACGTCCGCATTCAGGATTAAAATATGTCTATCATCCATGCGTTGTTATCTGAGAGGCTTCAGTATCCGCGTTCGAATCTCGAAGCCGGCTAGATGGAGCAGATGAGCAAACTTCTCTCAATAATCTGTTCACTTCATCAGGGAATTGGGTACTTATTTGTTAGAAGACCGTTGCTGGTCTCACCTTTTCCTTGACCTTTGACCCAATCACTCCCAAAATCTAATCAAAATGTCCTTAGATCATGGCCAATCATCCCGCCACGATATAGTTAAAAGACGTTTTTGACCTTTTCGTGACCTTGATCTTGAGCATGTTGTATATCACAAGATAGGCAATTTAATTATGCACATTTTGGCAGTATTTTCTTGCAAATCAGATAAAGATTGACCATGATTTAGCAAAATTGTTTTAAGCTAGACCTTTGACTCATCCCCTTCCAAACGCACATTTTGACACTTTAATGCACATCGAATAAAAAAAGAATACGATTTAGCCAAAGGGGTTTTTGGCCTTTTCGTTACCTTGACCTTTGACCCAACCACTCCCAAAATCTAATTAAAATATGTCATTGGTTCATAGCCAATTATCCCACAAAATGTCATGAGATTCTGTAAGAGTTTTTGAGGGATGTGAATCACAAACAAGCAAACAAACATATTTCTGGTCTTTTAAAAGTTTTAATTATTGTTAAAAGGACTCCACATTGGTGGTAGTGTACTACCTTAGCATTTTAAGGAAGACGTCATGTATTTGCTATCAAGAATATGAGAAATGTAACGAGTCAAGAAAATTTGAGGTTGCAGGCTAGCATAGATTGATTGAGTGATTGATTTAGAGCTCTCTGGCGTCCTGACGTCGAAGGTGTTTGACGCCGATATCGTTTGGTTTAGTTAAAAGTCATAAAAAGCGAAGGTGTCCTTATAAAATGTTGATGCCTTTCAGAAGACCTTCGTCTGAAATAAATCCATCCAAGAATTTTACCAAGAATCTTACTGTGCTAAAATTGAGGCATTCGGTCAACAAATGCCCCACTGTCTAGGGTACCAAACAGTCGTCGCAATATGGATGGTGTTA
>NC_090727.1:20605423-20617923 GCF_036898095.1 Palaemon carinicauda | reverse complement strand
TGATTCCTTTCGTTTCATAATCCTGTATTTTCTATCTAGCTATCTATCTATCTATCTATCTATCTATCTGTCTGTCTATATATGTACCATTTCTTCGACGTGAGCTGTCAATTGCCTCCACCTGATCCTGTCTCTAACTTTGTATAAATTGTCTTGCTGTTACATTCTCATTTACATCTGCCAGTAAGCACTCCAGAAATTTCTTCCCTCTATTTTTCCCGTAAGGCACATGTCCCAGAAATTCCATCTGCCTCTTCCTTATTACTTTTAGAAGTGATCTCTTTTGCTTCACTCTTCTCATTACCTCCTCATTTGTTACTCTCTCAATCCATGGGATCTTCAACATTCTTTTGTGAAACCATAATTCTGCTGCATCTATTTTATTTTTCCATTTTTTTTATAAAATCAAAAAGTTCTTGCTTTCCATTTACAAATTCGGAATAAGGAGACAAATTGCCTTTGTGAATGATTAGAATAACAGTTCCCAGTAATGAATGTATTTCCCAAAAGAATTCATTGTAAAAAGATATTTCAAAGATATTTTCATGTTTATGAAAATTTAATTTTAAACGTCGCGTTAATGTGTGTTCTATTTATTATTTTAATATTGTATCGTTTTCGTCGGATTATTATTATTATTATTATTATTATTATTATTATTATTATTAACTAAGCTAGTTTGAAAAGCAGAATGCTATAAGCCCAAGGGCTCCAACAGGAAATATAGCTCAATGAGGAAAAGAAATGAGGAAATATATACTGTAAATCATATGAGTATTAATGAACAATTGAAATAAGATATTTTCAGAACAGTAAGAACATTATAACCGATCTTTCATTTATAAACTATAAAAAAGACTTATGTCAGCTTGTTAAACCTAAAAACATTTGCTGCAAGTTTGAACTTTTGAAGCGAATGTGTTGAGATTGTTTAGATTATCCATAAAATTAACAAAGTATTTTCTCCTGTGTTTTCTGCATCCTTTCGTAAAGAGGGAATTACCCAGACAAAGGCTTTCTTCGTCTGCTTTGTTTGTGCGAAGTGCTTAGCAGAGTCTCTTCTGTTGCCTCCATTCAGTTCTCAGAATAGTGTTCGGTCGAGTTGCTGTGAACCTGATTCCTTGGTCGTGGGGGTTTTCGTCAATTTCATCTTCTATTTTCAGTAATTTCTTCCTATGTCTCTTCTTCGTTCGTCCATTTCATCTTTTATTTTCTCTTTGTAATACGTTACTTTTTCTTTTTTGGTATTTTTAGTGCTTCCTATCTCTCTCTCTCTCTCTCTCTCTCTCTCTCTCTCTCTCTCTCTCTCTCTCTCTCTCTCTCTCTCTCTCTCTCTCTCTCTCACATTGTAGATACTATGCTGAAAATGTGTAATATTATTGATTAAAGTTTAGCTTTCCATTTTAGAAGTGATTGTTATATTCCCTCTGAACAGTCTCCCTTATTCTCAAGGTCATGCTAGGTTCTGTGTGGATACTTGCGTCATTTCTATGATGTGTGAATAATCGCATATTATGCGCAGTTATATAATTTCACCGTGTTGTATTTCACCATTGAATCCAAAATTAATTCTGCATTATGGAATAGCATAGTTGCAGGACTCGTTTAAAAAGATACTATTTTCTAATGATAAATGTTATACAATTTGCATTTAATGTTTTCTTCCTCGCAAAATATGAGCTCTTGCCTTTATAATTTTGTCTATGAAAATCTTGAGTTTCAAATATCAGTAGTTTTTTTTTTACTTTCGGGTTGTGAGCAGTTTTTACTACATTATTCATTTGGGCATTGAGAGTCAAGTTGCCGTCAAGAAATACACCTAGATCACGAACTTTACTGGATATCGGCACTGAGTCCTATTTATGTTCATTTGATTATCACCCAAGCTTCTCACACTGTTTCTTTTATCCACCACATTTAATTTTAGTTGTTTCATTGTTATCCATTCTCAAACATTATCAAGGATTCGGTTTAGAGTTTCAGTAATGTCATCTATATCAATTATGGAGAAGTAAAATTGTGTCATAATGATGAAAGATGTTAAACACCAAGGTCTATAGAATACACATGATCTGTTTTCTTGTTCATTCCCAAGATTCGCCTACACATTTTTCCTGTCAGTCTGGTAGATTGAACGACCAATAAATCTCAAGTTGAGCAATATATATTTTTTTTTCATGAATTTTGCCTTTTTGTGTGGTTCTTGTGGATGACGGGCCTGTGAGTTATTTCATTTCATACGAGACACGAGAGATAATGGAGCGGAAGACGCGATCCGTCAGAGTTTTGTGCTTTAATACACAAGGATATGTGGCTTTTATTCTGAAATTGCTCTCTGCTTTTAAAAGTTTCTATTAAAAGTTTGAAATATTGATAAATTGACTCTACATTATTGGCAGCTTGCTACATTATTATTGCATTTTAAGGAAGGCGTCTTGTATTTTCTATCAAGAACGTGAGAAATGTAACGAGTTAAGAAAATGTGTGGATGTAGGCTGGCATAGATCGATTGATTGATTGATTGATTTAGAGTTCTCCGGCTTCCTGATATCGAAGGTCATTGATGCCAATATCGTTTGTTGTAAATAAACGATTCAATTAAAGAGTGAAGATGTCCTTATGAAATTTAAATAGCTTTCAGAAGACCTGCTTCTGAAATAAATCCGAAAATTCCGATTGCATAGTACAACACGTCCTGTCCAAGAATTTTGTCAAGAATGAACCTGCCATCCTCATCTCGAGCCTCAAACATATCTATTTCTTACTGTGCTAAAATTGAGTCATTCGGTCAACAAATGCCTCACTGTCAAGGGTACCAACCAGTCGTCGCAATATGTCAGGTCTTAAGAAGACCATAAACAGATGTGATTGGAAGAATATGTCACAGGTTTTTTTTTGTCCTGCAGGGGACTAGCTATAGCTGAAGATGATGATGATTCTTGTTTCTATTGACGTCAGTGATATGTGACTTCTTATATGATATCTTAATGTTCAGAGGAGGATGAGGAGTCGTAATAAGAAAGCTTTGTTCATAAGATCTCACAAAGAATGTGTTTTAGATGTTGAGGTTTTGTCATTCTGCATAATTATGGGTTGCAAATTACGTGATTAAGTACATATTATTACAATTAAAGTAAACTTGTTTGCCTTGAAATGTTTTCAACATCGAAAAGAATGTAATTGAAATGTTTTCTTTGAATTATAATTTGATCAGAGATGACTTATGACTTTTCATTTTCAACTCAGGATATTTGGTTTTATTATCTATATGCTGAATAATCTTTTTTTGTAAGCTGGAGACTTTTTGGAAAGATAAAGATAAGGCAATGAGTTACACGCTCTAGTTGGTTAGTGCCTTCAGTGCCCCTCATGCTGTACACTCTAGGCGTAAATTGGAGGGTCTTTGCAGTGTTCCTTCGGTACCAGCTGCACTAACTTTTTAGCCTTCTTCTGTACCTCCGATCCCGTTTCTTCTCTTCCATCTTGCTGTCGTCAATCGACTTATTAGCTGGGCGTTAGAAGGCCTCCCAGGTAACAGCGCAGGGTTATGTGGCCCATATTAATACATACAAGCCAATCTAATCTAAAGTATATATTACAACATTTTCCATTGAGAGAGAGAGAGAGAGAGAGAGAGAGAGAGAGAGAGAGAGAGAGAGAGAGAGAGAATCGACGTTGGTTGCTTAAGGGAAAATTGAGGGAGAGGAAAATGGTGATGGAAAATTGAATGAGGACGCTGGATAGCGGTCGCAGTTTGGGAGGGAGGATAAAAAACTACATTTTTACGCATACTTGCATCTAAAATTATTTTTAGAATTTTTTAAATAGATTTATTGGTGAGGATTATTTTACAGCATATTTTCTGGTAAAAATA
Organism: Palaemon carinicauda; assembly: GCF_036898095.1. NCBI lineage: Eukaryota > Metazoa > Arthropoda > Malacostraca > Decapoda > Palaemonidae > Palaemon > Palaemon carinicauda. The sequence continues at coordinate 20,614,049 of NC_090727.1, read as the reverse complement.
GATAGGTGTCCTTTGATATATATGTTTGTATATAGATTAAATTAAAGGTTCAAAAGCCAATCATTGATGACAGAGGCAAGAGACTGACCATATATAGATATGATCAGTGCCCAGGCCTCCTCTCCACCGAAGCTAGGACCAGGGAGGGGTAAGTAATGGCAGCTCCCTCATATCCTCCATCCTTAGCTCACAAGGAGGATAAGGTTGAAGACACTAAAAAACTATCGAGGTTGAGCGTCCAGCCGATCGCTAGGCAGGGACGTTTTCAATAGGACACCCCAACCCCTGAATTATGTGCACTTTATGCTTGCCATCGTTTCCATCTAAAATGTATAGACAACCCATTTGGTGATGGTGAAGCCGGGTACATTAGCAAGCTGCCTATTAATTGATGAAATTCATAACTGAATGACACAACATTGGCAGCTGAATGACATTACTGTTGATTGAACACAAACGTTGATATTAAGCAGGTCGAGCGTAGAAGATATTGTTTCTGTTGATTGAATTCAGTGATTAAAAGGGTGCAAATTATTAATCATTTGAAAGAAGCAACAGTAGAGTCATTTATTTTCGATTTTTTTTTTTTAACGTGATGATATTCATGTTGCAGGTATGTGATGGTGATAGAGAGAGAGAGAGAGAGAGAGAGAGAGAGAGAGAGAGAGAGAGAGAGAGAGAGAGAGAGATGACTGAACATTCAAGTAACTTTATTACTTTATGATGTTCTTTGAAGTACAGCTATAGAAAGAAAATATCTTAGGCATTTCAAAATTCAGACGTAATATCTCAAATATACATAGTGTGTATATGATGTACATATGTATACTTATGTATGTATGTATATGTATGATATACTTTTATGTATGTTTGCTTCTCTATATATATTTACTCATCTATGTTTTTATCTATGTATATATATAAATATATATATATATATATATATATATATATATATATATATATATATATATATATATATTTATATATGTGTGTATATGATAAATTTTGCACAGTTAGACGTGTTTTTCTTTAATACATATCTTTTCAGTGATGGCGTTTATCTTACTAATTTAAATTGTAGACTTCATTTTTGGTTATTAAAAATATGTTTTTATAAAACATAATTGGTTCATATCTTCCCCACTTACATGAAAAAATATACTAAAAAGTATTTTTAAGATTATTTATTTTTCATTTTTTTCTGCCATATTTCACATATTGATGTATAATGATTTCGCCGTTCCTGATCTTGGTATTAATATCACAATTGTGGTCTTCTCTTGAGTTCAGATTTTCCCAGACTATACTATCCACTTCGAAGTAATAGATACTTATTAGGAAAAACTCTGTTACATTGTGTGCGAAATAACGTGGATATTTTGTATTCTATATCTTTTACAAAATAGTCTTGCCATTTTATGTAATACCTTCAATATTTCACATTATTCTGGAAGCTTTATTCCTTATGCGACTAATATGTGCATTTGTTTACTATCCCTTCAGATTAATTTCTGGAATTTCGATAAAATGCAAATACTTTAGTTTTTACAAAGTTTTTTTTTCATAGTTTATCTGTTATTTATATTGTGTATTTAAATTTTATTTGAAAAAAAAATCTTATCACCTGTGCTTCATGGTTTATTTGTCTAAATGATTTTTCTCTACCAGGTGGTTCTCTTTGATGGGTCATGTATTATTCTGCTTACTAAGCTAGAGTTTAACTTGTAATGATAATGGTAATATCTCTCTCTCTCTCTCTCTCTCTCTCTCTCTCTCTCTCTCTCTCTCTCTCTCTCTCTCTCTCTCTCTCTCTCCTTCGTAGAGTTATGTTTTTCAAATTTCCATTAAGGTAAAAGTATTGATGAATATTTTCTTTTTCTAACCTCATTATTATTATTTTTTTGAACTGGCTTAGAATTGATTGAATTAACCTTTCAATTAGATTTAGAAGACTTTACCATGATATTGTATGATATTCATTTTGGAACTATCCCAAATTCCCATTCCTTTTTCCCCTTACCTTGCTATCTCTCATAGGGAGGAATTTACATCTGCAGTAAAGTCTTGCCACCACACATCAAAATATAGAGCAGGAAAGTACATCTGAGAACGAAGCTTGATCCTTCTCTTCGTTTTTTACGGGAAATTCCTTCGCTTCCATTTCCGAAAAGCGAGATGATTCGGAGGGAAACCTTTATTGAAAATAGTTTTCAGGGGTTTCGTTGTTATCCAAAAAACTTTATGCATACTAATACTTTACTTTTTAGTGCAAGGAGCTGTCATTGCTATTCCTTTCGCCTTTTTTTTATTCAATTCTTGGGTGTTCATTTCCTTAGAAAGGGGATTATTTAGTTTGGGATTTCTAAACAACGAGTCATATTTATATGTAGCTTTCATGAAGAAATGAACAAGATTTTACAGTAGTTGACATTGATTATATTTGTTAAAATGTTCTGTTGTGGTGCATTAGAACTGAATGTACACCTCCAAAATATTTATTTTTATTCCTAATGGAAACTCATCTTCAAATCGGGTGAATATTGCAATAGTGTAAGACAAGTACATTACATCCCGTTAGCCAAATGCACATAAGATTGAAATCTGTAATACCTTTCACGTAGAATTTTAAGAGAAAGCCCAGTGATAAGAGTATTCTTATTATAGCTTCTGCTGATAATAAAACTCCATACCCACTTAGATTGTGTGCCAATGGTTAAGATATATTCGTGTGTGGTTTTTTTTTTTTTTCATTCAGAATGCACATCATTCTGCCTTATTTTACTGCGAAGCGGAACATTAAGAATAAGTACACACGATAAAGCATCAATGAAACTCGTAATCATTTCGGTGCTCCTCTTTGGATGCTTCTGTAGAGGAAGCAAAGACAGAATAAACGGGATGCTTAAGACGCTATTAGGCGAACTCGGGGAGTGGTAAAAAAGTATATTGTCCTTTTCCCAGTAACTTAGAAAAAAATGTACATAAAAAAGAGAATGGCCCTGTGATGGCAAATAAGTGACCAATGATGGTTTTGGGGAAGAATTTTCTCGGCGCTGAGATAAAAATGTTCCGATTTGAGGAGGAGAAAAATTTTTATTTTGTAGAAGACATTTTCTTAAATTAGCAAAAAGTTTAGTATGAAATGGAGAGAGTCGGTTATGATCTCCAATAAAAGAAAGCAGAGTAGGACGAGACAATTTTGCGACTAATGAAAGTAATTTTTCACTTAGAAAGGGTGAGACCAGGCATTTTATCATTTTAGGAAGAGAATTTTTGCATCAAGAAAAAGATAATCTAAGAGAATTAACAACTGTATTGCTCATGAGTTTACAAGAAAAAAAAATTAACTTTAGTGAAGAAAGAGGGGATAGTGTGCGAAAACTAGATATGGCTTAACATGAACGATAAGGCATTGAAGATAACTCAATTGGCCAGAAAACACAGATATCAATTTAAACATGCAAGCACTATACTGGTACAGAAAACGAAGTAAAAAAAAAAAGAGAGAGAAATCTAATGCAGAAATAGGATAAGGTATCAGACATTAAGGGTGAGGTTTGGAGATGTAAATGCCTTGGAAATTCGAAAGGAGGGAGCAGATTGAAAAAAAAAATGTTTTGTTATATCAAAGGGAAAGGAATTGGGGAGAAACATTTTTCTATGTAAGAAACGGGGTTCAACCAGAATAAGAGAAAAAAATTAGGTTTGGAAATGTTCAGAAAAGAGAATTTCCAATTCATAGCAAAAGAAAAGTTTTAGATTTTATTAATAGCAACATTTTCGGTTTGAGGATACTGCAGTGTTGCATAAATTGCATAAATATCACAATTAAACGAATTCATAATTTCACCGCCGAGTTACAATCTCCCTTCCATTCCCTCTTTGGTGTTTGATAGTAGAAGGCTCGTTTTACCCAGGACCCACTTTATGCGAGTCTTGCTTTTACCTAACCGCTTTCTTCACCATGAGTTAGTTTTATTAATTCCACGTTTTTAGTAGATTTTGGTATTCCAAGTAAGTTTATTATTACATGTTTTTTATTCTTAGTGTAATTTGTCTCAATTTGTGTTGAAATATGGGAAAAGTAACAAAATCATGCAGTATGCATCCAAAAACAAGCTCCTGTCGTTGACTTCGGCGGGTGTTGTTATTAAATTTAGATTTACCATCACAATATTTAATAATATATCTATTTATTTAACATTATTTATTGACACAACCTATATCTAAGGGAGAAATTTAGATTAATGAATAAGTTTTTATTCACATTGCTTGGTAATCATTCGGACAAGAATACTTCTGACCAATCAGCTATTAGGAAATTTTCCGAGCTAAAAGGGCACCCTTGCGAGTCTGTGCAAATATGCCTCGATAAAATAACTATAGTTGTGGTGGCCAATTGGAAATGTCCCTGCCTGGTGATCTGCCAAACAGGGATTCGAGTCCCTTTTAAGCTCGATAGTTTCTTGTAGTTTGCAAGCTCATCATCCTTGTGCGTGGATCATATGCATAAAGGGTCTACTGGGCATTTTCACCTTCCCCTGCCCCTGTCATTCATGAGAGGCCTTTAAACCTTTTAAGAGGCTTTTTATTTGATCTATGTAGCTTTTAGTATTAGAAGACCAAGGTATGACAAAATAAGGAAAGAATTATTTGGAAAATGAGTGGCATATATAGATCGCTTTTTGTAGTTAACAATTAGGCTTCGTCCGTTAGAGAATACATGAACTTGTCTGGACTTCAATATTCAACTGGTTGTTTATCGGGCCACGTTTTATAACTTCATTTTACTATCTTATAAAGGGACATAAACTGTTATGCATACAGTCTTTTTATTGAAGGTGAAAGTGTATTAATCAATAAAAAGCCATAACTGACCTTAACGTATATTGGTACCAGTTTCATCCATAAAAGGTGAGAAATACAAAATACTGCATAGAAGCGATCTGGAGTGGTTTTATTGTTTTAATTTCATTCCTTCAGCGTTGAAATACAAGTGCTATAGTCGTTAACATATACTTGTGTTACTAGGCAGGGAAACGTTCTGTTCTGAAAATGTTCAACTCAGTAGAAGAACAATAACCCCCAATTCCAAGTACGTTTACATGGTTTAAAGGAGAGAATTCATCTCGCAACGTTAAGTTCCCTGAAGAATAAATTTTACACTGATCTATCTTGGGTACTCTTGTGCTGAGTAAGAATGTGTACCTCGTATAATGGAGCGTTTTCGAGGCTGTTCGGAATGTTAGGGAAGGCCACTGAATAACCCCAAAGGGGCGCCTAGTTTTCCGGCATCCAATAACATCTTGCCGTCAACCTTTGTGCGAAGTAACAATAATCCTTTTTCATATTTGCGTAAGTTGCCAAGTTTTTATATCCCTCGGTGAACTCGTGCATCAGAAGGAACTTAATGCCGCTTTCAAATGCAAATATTGAACCAACAGTGAGTTGGAAATATAAGTCCAAAATTAGACTGGAATTTTAAGCACATTGCTCTGAGGAAGTGCATCATGTCACACCCTTACTGTGTGGCGAATAACCAAATAGATAGTGTAGGGAAAGATGGCAGATGTGCTTAGTAGGGCTACATACTGGAACTTGCTGTGCATGTAGAATGTGATAGGATACACTTCCTCAGAATTCCTGTATCCAACTGTACATGGTTTTTGGATTAGACGGTTATTGCCTTTTTAGGAACAGAGGTCGTTACATGAAAATATTTTATTACATATAATTCGCTGAAAAACACTTCATGAAATTCGCTTTGATTCTGGGAAGTTTGGTCTTATGGTCCAGCCTTGGGACTGGGGAAATCATTCATCCCCATGTGTAGCTGGGGGAAATCCCTGCAGTTGCCATAAGAAGTTTATTGAAGTAAAACCAGTAACTGCAGATCCCATAGGAATTTGAAGTTTGTAGAAGTTCCAAAGGAAGATGGAAGAAAGGAAACTGAGCGGAGATGAAGTAGAAAGCTAAAAAGGGGGTGGGGAAGCCAGCTATCCATTTTACCATTTATACTTGTATTTTGTATATGTATCTGCAATTCATAGTATTATGGTTGAGGTATATAAAATCAATGTTTTTCGTAGTTCTGGTTCCGGTTTAATTAACACTAAGGCCTTTATAAAAGAAATAAATCGTATCCATTGAATTGAGATGTGCTTAAAAAGTCATTAGTCATGCCTATACGGATATTCTTATTGTAGCAGCTATTTAAAGAAGGTGGTTTTTGTTCACAACTTACCAAAGTTTCTCAACTACATTAAAAGGGGTCTTCTTCCTTCAAATTTCTCGAACCCTTTTTTCGGCAGGAAGTCTGAAAATAATTTATTAGAATGCCCAGTGACTTTTAATGGTTTTGGGTTGAAGATATGATTACATTAATGTCTTCTGTGAATCGAAGTCAGATTTCTTTTTCTTCTTTGACTTTTCTTTCCCTTGACATGTTTTCTTGACACAACATGGCGGTTTTTTAGTCGGTTTCGAAATTGTTATATATGGTAAAGAAGAACACGTTCTTTAAGGGATATTTTCATTGCTTAGTAAATTTCTATTTACCCTTTATGTTTTCTTGACTCATCATACATTGATCATTTAGTCGGTATGGATATTTCTATATTTCATAAAAAGTATAATTTTTTTTTTCAAAAGATATTCTAAATGTTAAGTAAAGTAATCTTTCACACGTTTTATGTAAGATTTATTGAATCTTTTAAAACTTGAACATTAGTCCTCTGACATTAATAATCCCTCTGCAATTTACCCTATTTTTAATTATCATACTTTTTCCTCCCAAGGCCGTTGCATGAGGTCACGGCTGGCCTTCCAAGAAGATGGAGGATGCTGATATGAGTTTAGGGTCATGGAAGAGAATACGAATTTCCAGAACCACCTGAGGAGAGTAACGGAAACTTAGTCCGGCTCTTTCAAGTCTACAATTCTTATTTGTTTTATCAAATTCCACATCGTTATTTGGTTGTGAATTCGCTACAGTTTGATTAGTAGACGGATGTAAAAAAATGATTCCTTTTCATTGTAATTTTTTATATTTATAATTCCTTGCTAACGATTATTATTCTTCCCTTTGCTTGATAAAATATCTGCTTAGCCTATTACTTGTCTTTTTTTTTTTAAAGATTACTGTTTTATATTTTTTACAAGTTATTTTCTTTCAAGTTACAGTGACAGTATCACTTTTCCAACGCTGGTTATGGACCTCATTCAAGTCGCTTATGATTATTTTAAGATTAATTGACGTCAAAAATTTATATATAGAAGAAACTAAAAACAAATAGATTTTTCCATGGGTCATTCTGAAACTATATAAAAAGATAGAAAAATAACTTGTGCAAAAGGGCTAAATATAAAAATCTGTCTCTTACCGTATTTATTATAGCTGGAATTTCCTTAAAAGCAAAGTTCTTTTTAGGAACTTCTACGTCTCGGTATTGTTATTGAGGGAAGTTACGGAGGCAGAATACTTATTTTTGTCGGAGAAATGAGATAATTTCGACATAGGTGATCACTTTGGCTCTTGGCAGTTAACTCTAAATTACATCTGGGGATAATTGTATGTTGCTTTAGTAAGTTGTTTAGTATTTGGAGAAAGTTTTGTGCTTTCCTCTACTCTCCCCTCTTCGCTTTGAAGACTTTTTATGGGCTTCTTTCGTAGAAATTAAAGTATTTCTTGTAATACAACGCGAATATTGAATTATGTGAATGAATAAAACATCGGTCATAACGAAGATTGTTTTAAATAGTTATGAAGTAAAAGTTTTTCTAAGAGACTGGGACTTCTCTCTCTCTCTCTCTCTCTCTCTCTCTCTCTCTCTCTCTCTCTCTCTCTCTCTCTCTCTCTCTCTCTCTCTCTCTCTCATCGTTAACATATTTATTTTTTCCTGACTTTTCATGTGTAAATATGATGGACATAATACCAAAATTTTGTTTTTGGATAACTAACTATGGTCAGCGTTGGCAAGAATAATAATTTCTTAAGAAGGATGGTCATATGGGGCACTTACTGATAAAATGGTTTGTCATTATCAGTATTATTATAGTATTGTTTTTCATAAAATTTTGTTTCCCATTTTAGCATACTTACAGTGTACAGTTGACTTCATTAATTCCGGTACACTTCGGCAGAAGCTAAGGAGACGTCTGACAGATGCACACTGTATCAGGAAACGCTGTGTTTAGCCAATAGGAAACAGTTGGCAAAGGCTTTGGCTATAAAGCAAAGTCGGTGAACTTATAAATCCGGGATCAAAGGCATTATTATTAATTTTACGAGGTGGATGTTAACCAAATAATATTTTTCTATACAGCACTTTGTAAGATTGATAAAAAGGCTTTTGATTTCGTGTTTATAAGCTCAGCAACATTGTTTTACAGGCAGCGTTGCAAACAGTCTCTTTTGTTAAGCACAGTCTTTATCTTTTACAATGTACTGCTGTTATATGTGCTCTTGGCGTCCTATGAAGTATACCGAAATTGATGAAGCCTTCTGTACATGTGTATTACAGCAAATGTTCCTTTTAAAGGTAAGCTTTATTAGAGTAATTGTTTCTTTTAAAGGTAAGCTTTATTACAGCAGATATTAATTTTAAAGATAAGTGTTAATAAA
>NC_090727.1:20590423-20602923 GCF_036898095.1 Palaemon carinicauda | reverse complement strand
ATTTTTGAGTGATTAATAGGATTAATCTTTGTTACAAGAGCCGTAGCCTACCGGAGGCGTCATGGACGCTGTCGCCCGCTAGGTATAAGTTTAGTTAGTCAGAGAGACATTCCCGGTTGTTTGCTTTAATAAATTTTAGCTATTTAGCATTACATAGGATTTCCTTTCGTGCTTAGTATTATTTTGGCGAAGTATTCGCCATTCTGGCCTACGCTAGGCCATGTAGCCTAGTCGTTCGGTCCTAGTACTTCATGCATGATTTTGGTTTTTCCGAGTGTATTAAAATTTTATTGAAGCTTTAGGCTATGTTTTATACATTTAAGATTGTGTGGAATATTTCCAAGATAGTATACGAGTGAGTTTCGGTGATTTAGGTAATCGATTCTCTTGGTGCCTAGGCTAAGTTGCTTATGGAGCCTTAGTATACTTTCTCATACTCCCCGGTTGCTTTCTTTTCTTCGGAGAAGGTATGCAATCCCTTTCCCTCTGTTTAAGCCTTGGGCTTATCCCTAAGTGGTTTATCTGAATTAATTTTCGATAAAACTATACTGGGGTGTTACAGTACCTTCCTGTTCCAGTAACTCTGGTTCAAAGAGGGACAGAACAACAGAGTTTTTTAGTCTGAGTCTGTGTTTGTCTGGCTTGGGGTAGAGTCTCCCTCGCTGGCCTGACACAGACAGAGGTGGCTTAGCCTCCTTAGGTCACTACCGAAGGTTTCTGTACGATATGATTCCTTCTTTTGTGATCTACCAGACTAGTCCTTGTTGCTGTTCTCTGGGGAGGATAAGTTTCTTTCCCTGGGAGTAGCAACACCTTCCTTGCTTTGGTGCTCTGGGAGCTGGCAAGTATTGCTGGCCTCCCCCCTTGGATCTCCCTTAGGCTAAGATAAGTTTCTTGGCTGCGGGTGATCCGTCACTAAAGCAAGGTTGGTAGGACCCTCTTTTGTCCCTTCCCCCTCTATCTCCGTAATGGCCTAGCCATTACAGTACTGTACGTCATTCTACATCTGGACCTAGAATAGGTTAGGATGTGGAATTGACTCAGTCCCTTGCCGGCCGGCAAGGGTCTTCTGTTTTGAGTGCTTCCCGGACCTCCCTTGGTCCCTCATCCATGTCGGCCTGCAGAGTCAGACGGCATTGGTCAGGAATCCTGAATTAGATTCTCCCCTTCCTTATATGCACTCTTTCGGATTGCCGGGCTTGGAGGTAGTGTACACTCTTATCCCGGCATCCATTCTGTTTTTTTTCTAGTGCTGTACCCGACCCGGCTGCCGGCCGGGCGGTTGTAGTCCTCTGGTTCTTTTGCTGCCGGCTGGCATCGGTCCTGTACCTTTACCGGCCGGCTAATGTCAGCCCTTGTCTGTCGGTCACCAAGAGTGTGGCCGGCAGCCGGGTACTACCTTATGTAGTGGCCGGCCGGCAGTCATTGCCGGCCGACATTGGCTGTTGCCGGCCGGCAGTAACTGCCGGCCGGCACATGCATTTGAACCAGCGTTCTGCCGCCTTATAGCTGTTAAGTAGTATACTTTAAAGCTAGTTATGGCGTGTGCCGGCCGGCACATAACCTCCTATACTGTACCAGTATTCTTCAGTATAACATATACTGTAAGAAGAAAACTATAGTATGGGTTTTGGTACAGCACTGTGTGTTCTAACACTTTTGCGTTTTCTTGCACAGCCCTTTGCTGTTGCCCTACAGATAGGAAAGTGAGTTCTTTCCTGTCTATTATCCAGGATTTTAAAATCATTGCTTAGGTGTGAGCTCCACCTGTTTCCTCTGGAAACATTGCATTGGTTACTCTAGAAGAGATTAACCATTTGATTTTATTATCTGGAAGGCTGCAACAATGGGTTGTGAGGGAAACACAAGTGTTTGTCTTTCCTTTCTGAATTGTTATGCTATACTATGCATATCCAGTGATACATAGTTCACTTGATACTCATGGAAATTTCTTCTCTTTACAGGAGGACCCTCCGAAGTGCGGAAGTGTTTTCTGCAACGTCCGCAGCAAGAACCTTTGCGGACATGAGTTTTGTAGGAGACACGCAGCATGCGCTGTCTCCAAGGATGATCTCCAGTATTGGGACCCTCAGGTATGTACTGTGTGCACTAACCTGATTACCGAGGCCTTTGATTCCCCTAGGACGGCAGAATCAAGGGATATAGCAAGGGAGAAGCTTCGTACTTGGGTAAGGGGCTTCCAAAATAACACCTCTGGCCCTTATCTTCCAAGTGAGAAGATGAGGGCGTATCTTTTCCCTAAGGCATCAGCTGATGCAGTGATTCCCCAGCCTCAAGAGGAGATCCCCCAAAGTCAGATCCAGGTGGATGCTGAAGTCGCGGTCGCGATGCAAGACATCCAGTTAGATGACAGGATGTCTGACGTGGACGAGCGTTTGGAGGAAGACTTCCTGGCAGAAGGCCAGGATGAAGTTCAAGCCCCAGACGTCGTTGAGGAAGAGGTCGACGAGGTGTCGGCTACTCCGGTTCAGATTCCGGAGCCTATTCCCTCAACATCGGCCGGTCTCCCAGTAGAGCTGGGACAGGCCCTCTCTTCTATTGTTGGAATGATCCAACAAATGCAGAAGGAGAATCAGGAGAAGGCGGCTGCTATGGAACTGCGGATGCAGTGCCTTGCAGAATCACATGGGCCCCGGAAAAGGCTCAATGTGAAAGACCTTCCCTTGTGCTCAGATGCTAACCCATGGAGGTATGCTGAGCACATGCCGATGGCGACTGGAAAGATCGTCATCTCGGATAAGCTGGGCTCAGTTCCCCTAGAGGAGGTGGAATTCTGGGCCAGCAAGGCATCATATCCGGACTGTTATGTCCGACTGAGGAGGGAACCAGCTTCAAAGGAGGAGACAGAGCCGAAGGAGGTCATAGTGATGGACCATGCTAAGGCTCAAGCTCTACTCTCATCCTCGATGAAAGAGAGGGGCTTCTCTAACTCAAAGGTAGCTGCATTGAGTAAGAAGCTCCCTTCCTTTGTGTCCTCTCCTGCTAGAGCCTTCCCCTTTTTACAGAAAGGGTTTGCGGCTGTACTAAAAGCAGTCGAGGCCGGCAAGCCTTGCCCCTCCCTGGAGGAGTGTAAACCCTTGTCGCTGGCCCTGCCTATGGACCACAAAGACTGGAAGGACGTCCATCTTACGTTCTCAGTTGGGAAGTTGGAGGCTGATATTGCCGGACGGCAGTTCGGCGAGGACCTCCCCAAGCTGTCTGACTTTCTTTTGCGAAGAGAGTTCGAGACAAAAGAAAGACTGGCTGCCTCAATGTCTCTTCAGACTACTCTTGAGACGATGGCAAGTGACCCCAAGGTCCATGAAATGTTCATGGTGGTGGCTAAGACTCATCTGGCCACAGTGACGAAGGACCTTTATGGCTTCGTCAAGGCGAGGAGAGCTTGCAGGGAGTTCGTGTTCACCGCGGCTACGGTGAGGCACGAGCCAAGGAAATTAATCTCCTCCAACATTTGGGGAAAAGACCTTTTCCCTACCGATTTGGTCAAAGAAGTTGTTGATAAGGCCGCCGTGGAGAATAGAAACCTTCTCCAGAAGTGGGGCCTGGCTATCAAAAGAGAGTCTTCCCCGGATGAGGGTCCTCAACCAAAGAGGATGGCTATGAGGACTAGGCTCGGCCAGCCAAGCCCTTTAGACAGCAACAGCAACTGTAATTGCCATTGCCTCCAGTGCCCCAGATGGTGGCACAAACCCCGACCACTTTTCAGTGGGTACCCCAGGCTGTGTCGACACAGTCCACGGCATTCACCCCAACGTTCGAAGGTCAGTCTTCTTCCTTTCGAGCAAAGCCTAGAGGAGCAGCCAGAGGCTCGTCTAGGCGCCCCTCAAGGGGAAGGGGATTCAGGGGTGGTCGTGGTCAAGGAGGCAAGACCTCAGGACGGCAGTCCAAGTGAAATGATACCGGTAGGAGGGAGACTTCTGAAATTTTGGGATCGATGGACCTTCGATCCCTGGGCCCACAGCCTACTCAAGAATGGACTGGGCTGGAGCTGGTACAGCACTCCACCCCCGTGCCTTCGGTTTTTCCAACACTCCACCCCCGTTCTGGAGGAGTACGTTCAAGAACTGTTGGAGAAAAATGTGATCCGAAAGGTGAAGTCCATCAAATTCCAAGGGAGGCTGTTTTGTGATCCCAAGAAAGACTCGGAAAAGGTCAGAGTCATTCTGGACTTGTCGCCACTCAACAAGTTCATAGTGAATTGCAAATTCAAAATGCTAACACTGCAACACATAAGGACCTTACTGCCCAAGAGGGCATACTCAGTCTCTATAGACTTGTCAGACGCCTATTGGCACATCCCAATCAGCCGTCGACTCTCCCCCTACCTAGGGTTCAGACTACAACGAAGACTATACGCCTTCAGAGCCATGCCATTCGGACTAAACATAGCCCCAAGGATTTTCACAAAGCTTGCGAGCGCAGCTCTCAAACAATTACGCCTAAAGGGAATTCGGGTAGTAGCCTACCTGGACGACTGGCTGGTGTGGGCAGCATCCGAGACAGAATGCTTGCAAGCTTCCAGTCAAGTGATCCAGTTCCTAGAGTACCTAGGCTTCAAGATCAACAGAAAAAAGTCTCGACTTTCTCCATCTCAAAAGTTCCAGTGGCTGGGAATCCACTGGGACCTTTTGTCGCACCGTTTCTCCATCCCGACGAAGAAAAGGAAGGAGATAGCGGGTTCTGTCAAGAGACTTCTAGATTCCGAAAGGATATCAAGACGCGAACAGGAGAGGGTACTGGGTTCTCTCCAGTTTGCTTCGGTGACAGACCCAGTGCTAAGAGCACAGCTAAAGGATGCAACCGGAGTTTGGAGAAGTTATGCATCAAACGCGCGAAGAGATCTGAGAAGACCAGTTCCACTTCGGCTACGTACTCTTCTCAGGCCTTGGTCCCAAGCCAGACATCTAAAGAAGTCGGTTCTTCTTCAGCCACCTCCCCCGTCGATGACGATTCACTCAGACGCCTCAAAGGAGGGATGGGGAGGTCACTCTCATCGGAAAAAAGTCCAGGGGACTTGGTCCAAGCTATTCAGGACCTTTCACATAAACTTTCTAGAAGCTATGGCAGTGCTCCTTACCTTAAAGAAAGTCTCCCCGTGTCACTCGATCCACATAAGGTTGGTGATGGACAGCGAGGTAGTTGTGAGATGCTTGAATCGACAAGGGTCGAGGTCACCACCTCTCAACCAGGTGATGTTGGCCATTTTCCTATTGGCGGAAAAGAAGAAGTGGTACCTGTCGGCAGTTCACCTTCAAGGAGTCCGCAACGTGACAGCGGACGCTCTATCCAGGTTCACACCGATAGAGTCGGAATGGTCCTTAGACGCAGGATCATTCTCCTTCATTCTGAATCAAGTCCCAGAACTGCAGATAGACCTCTTTGCGACGAAAGACAACAAGAAGTTGCCCCTGTACGTGTCCCCGTACGAGGGCCCCTTAGCGTAAGCAGTGGACGTGATGTCCCTTGACTGGAACAGATGGTCCAGGATTTATCTGTTCCCTCCTCACAACCTTCTGTTGAGGGTCCTCAACAAACTGAGATCCTTCAAGGGGGTAGCGGCAATAGTGGCCCACAAGTGGTCGAACAGCGTGTGGTTCCCCTTGGCATTGGAACTACAGCTGAAGTTTGTGCCGCTACCACATCCAGTTCTGACCCAGCGAGTCCAGAAGTCGACTGTCTGCGCTTCATTACAGAAAACCCGGACCCTGCAGCTCATGATTTTCTCTCCCTTGCGGTGAGAAAGCGTTTCGGGATTTCGAAAGCCAGCATAGACTTCCTAGAGGAATATAAGTGCAAATCTACTAGAAGGCAATATGAGTCATCTTGGAGAAAATGGGTGGCCTTTGTCAAGGCGAAGAGTCCGCAGGAGATCTCGACAGACTTCTGCTAATCTTTCTTCATCCACCTCCATGGTCAAGGGTTGGCAGCTAACACGATTTCAGCGTGTAAGTCTGCTTTGACAAGACCCATTCTATATGCCTTCCAGGTCGACCTAGGTAACGAGATCTTTAATAAAGTTCCGAAAGCCTGCGCTAGGCTCAGACCTTCAGCCCCTCCAAAGCCCATTTCATGGTCTTTAGACAAAGTTCTTCATTTCGCTTCTCTGTTAAGCAATGAAGAGTGTGCGTTAAAGGATTTGACACAAAAAGTTATTTTCCTATTTGCACTCGCGTCCGGGGCCAGGGTTAGTGAGATCGTAGCCCTCTCGAGAGAGGCAGGTCGTGTTCAGTTCCTGGATGGGGGAGAATTGAACCTGTTTCCGGATCCTACGTTTCTCGCCAAGAATGAGTTACCCACCAACAGGTGGGGTCCCTGGAGAATCTGCCCTCTGAAAGAAGATGCATCTCTATGTCCAGTAGAATGCCTAAAGGTCTATCTTCGTAGAACTTCAGACTTCAAGGGTGGTCAACTATTCAGGGGAGAAACATCAGGCTCAAATTTATCTCTGAATCAACTCAGAGCGAAAATCACTTATTTTATTCGCAGAGCTGATCCTGACAGTACACCCGCAGGTCACGATCCGAGGAAAGTTGCCTCATCCTTAAATTTCTTTAATTGTATGGATTTTGAACATCTCCGTTCATACACTGGCTGGAAGTCTTCCAGAGTTTTCTTTCGCCATTATGCAAAGCAAGTAGAGGAACTGAAGAGATCTGTGGTAGCAGTGGGTCGCGTTGTTAACCCTATTGTTTAACTCTGCGAGGAACAGTGGCTTTAATTGGGACGATTAATTCCAGGGTGAGTGTGTAGTTACATACTGTACTACAAACTAAATGAGGGCACCGAGTTGCCCATATAGACTGTTCCATTTCCAAAGGTGAACCTAGCATAAGTGCAGACATGTGTGCCGAGCGTTTCTAACCCTAATGTGATTGATTTGTAATACAGACTTTTATGACTTGATACCTCGGTATCTTAAAAAAGTGGCATTTAATGTTTTTTCTTTCAGATAAACAAGTTCTGTTTACTATCATACTTATGCTTAAAGTTTTGGGTTATCCTCTTTTTATATATATATATATAATTGTTGTTAACCTGTCTATTTATTGTCTGTCAATAAACTTGTTCTTGAGAACCTTGCGTCTCTTTCACCTGTGTCAATTTATTGGTATAATTGAGCATTTATTCTATGTACCTTATCTGGGATAATTCTAATAGAATTGTTCCTTTATGCAAGCTATGTTGCATTGGTTTATGATTCCCTTAACGGGAGGACTCCGTCCCATAAGGGGACGAGGGCGGTTTTACTAGTTTCTTCCTATGCGGATATAAACCTTTGTCCAATACAAGTATTGTGCGGATAACTGGTCGATATTTCATATTGACGCAGTGGTTCTTTACAAACTATGCTTTACTTAATATAGGGTGAGACCACTATATTAGCTTGCTTGGTATTCATACATAGGTATATGTACTCTTCGAGACTTTTCCAGAGTCTAGTAGGACTCTTCCCTGTAGGGGGCAGGAAGCTCTAACATGGTTTATAGTTAGTTGAAAAGATGTATAACGGTAACATCTTAGGTCTCTAGGTCTAGTCGACCGGAAAAATTACCTCCGGGGAGTACGGCACGTTCTGAGAATCCACAGATACAGTAATGCTCTGGTATACTTCCATCAGGACGACATGGCTTGAGCCCAAAAAACGGATTTTGAGCGAAGCAAAAAATCTATTTTTGGGTGAGATGGCCATGTCGTCCTGATGGACCCGCCCTTGCCTTTCTAAGAAAGGGCTGTAGGACCCCTCCCTACATACAGTATCTGTAGCACCTCGTGTACGCTACAAGGAATACAGATGGCGCCAGGCACGCTTACGAAACGGGAGATAGGGAGCCTTGGGAGCGGCTCCCCCCTTTTTCTTTCCCGAATTCGTTTCTTGCCAATTGCCCCCTGCGAGACGAAATCTCTGTTCGGGGTGCAGATTGCCATGTGGCGTGTCAAGAATACGTCCTCTGATATGTCGCGATATCCCTTTCACGAGGGATATTCGCTCCAGGAGTTAGAATTCTGGTACCTTAAGGTAAATTCTCTGGGAATATCGCCGTAGTTGTAATATACCCTAGGAAGCTACCCTATAGGAACTTCCATCAGGACGACATGGCCATCTCACCCAAAAATAGATTTTTTGCTTCGCTCAAAATCCGTTATATAATATATATATATATATATATATATATATATATATATATATATATATTTATATTTATATATATATATATATATATATATATATATATATATATATATATATATATATATATATATATATATATATATATCAATGAAAAGCAATCAGACAGACGCTTATATTCACTTAATCAATAGCATTTCTCCTTAATTATCCTTAATTATCCCAACCGAGTTAGCTGATGACGCCAGGTTTAAATCTTGGTGGTAACCACTTAAATATAGTTGTACTCTGGTAGAAATTTAATTCCGTTACACACGATATCATGTATAAGTTTTCATCTCTCTCTCTCTCTCTCTCTCTCTCTCTCTCTCTCTCTCTCTCTCTCTCTCTCTCTCTCTCTCTCTCTCTCTCTCTCTCTCTCCATATATATATATATATATATATATATATATATGTATATATATATATTTATATATATAATATTATATATACATACATATACATGTATATATTTATATATTTGTTTAAATATATATATATATATATATATATATATATATATATATTTATATATCTGTTTAAATATATATATATATATATATATATATATATATATATATACATATACATATATATATACACGTATGTATGTATATTTATATATTTGTTTATATATATGTGTGTGTTTGTGCATTGTATGTACTGTATATTCTGTGTTTCTGGTATGCGAGGCAATGGTCTCACAGTAGATAACCACTGATATATATTGGTAATCTGGTAGAAATTTAATTTTATTACATACATATATTTATTGGTTATCATATTTTGCATCATCTGAAAATAGTAAATATCAAGTCCTTTCCACTTTTCCTTTCGTGGCTTTAAAACTTATTATGTCAGGCTCATCACGTGTCAGTGTTCGTGATTTCTACATCAACACACGCACACAGAAGTTTTGCTAAATAGAATTCTTCTCTTCAGATAGTGGTGTTTGATCCGAGTTACAGAGAATTCATTGAGAAGTCTGTTGCTTTCCACGTCTGATTTGATTTTATAAAGCTTCTGTATTCCTGAGGAAATCTGCTAGATGAAAGTAGAAGGTGCACTGCTTGGATTCGTCGAAATCATTTAGAATATAGATACGATTCGAGTAGTTCTCTCTCTCTCTCTCTCTCTCTCTCTCTCTCTCTCTCTCTCTCTCTCTCTCTCTCTCTCTCTCTAGCCTTTTAGTACCATTAGATTGCTTAGCTATATAAAGTATTTACAAAAATTGTTTTGGTTAACCGTTTTAACAATGAATTCTTTCTCAAGGGAGGATTTTCTGAGTTGCCTTGAATGCCTTTAGATTTTGTTTTTACAAAATTTGTGATGTCTCTTGACCTAAAGGAACAGGTCAAGTCTAAAGATGATGATATATCTTGGTTTAAGATTTATCTTTTCATCTTGACCAGGTTGTCTCTTTATAGAAAGAACTCTTGACTATCTTATATATTCTCTCTCTTTTTTTTTTAATACATATTGCAGTTACCTCACAATATTTTGTACCATTTTTGCCAATAATTTCGTCTAGTATGTTCGGATTTTTGTGTTTAATGCTTTAATAATTTATAAAACATACTTATTCCTATTTTTCGGATGTTATCTAGTCACGAAGATAAAGGATTATTGAAATAATGTTTTTCTCTCTCTCGCCTTTTTATCATCAAACTTACGAGGACATAGTAGGGAGTAATTGACCATGGGATTATGGGAGATAATATTAAAAGCTAGTGTACGCAACCCGTCCAAAATAATGGCTAAATATTTCCGATAGATACGCACGCACGCGCACATATTCAACCTTTCCCACCCTTCCCCCTTCCCTAACTACAACCACCTTGTTTGTTATATATGGGAGATTCTCCCTCTCAATCTTCTTCTATCTAATTTATACTGTTTATTTGTTTACAAGAAAACTTTTTTATTATATATTCATGCTACGTATTGTATTTATGCTATGTATTGCGTAAAAGTTAGTTGATTTTTCTGCTTTGTTTCTTTTCTTCTCTTGTAATTTTCTGCTCTTGTAACAAAAGTTAGTTTTCTAGTATCTCTTTTTTTCCCTCTAACTCACAGTAGGCAAAGTCAAATACATTTTTAGCGTTATATTGGTTTTCCATGTACCCAAGTACTGCAGAGTGTTTCCCTTTCACTATTCAGTTCTATCCTTAGAGAAAGAAGCTCATTGTATCCTTTGTTTGATCCGTTACTTTATAAAAGTCTTTTTCTTGGTATTAGCTTTCCTATTGTAATGTATTGTTATTGTACAGAATTACTAAAATGTGTTTCTCCTTGAAAAGGATATTGATGAAAATAAAAAAGGATTGAAGTAATATCAAGATAGATTTGTGGTAGTTACTACTTAGCGGGATTTTTTTACTGTACTATTTTTGAGTAGGTCTTGGATTCTCGTGATCATGGAGTTGAAAGTTCTGGTTTAAAGGTGACTCATGAATGGCAGAGACAAGGAACAGTGACAATGCCCTAGCTAGCAGGACAATGGTCTTGTACCGTACTTATTTCCTTGTTTCCTTTCCTCGCTGGGCTATTTTTCCTTGGAACCCTTGGTCTTACAGCATCCTAGTTTTCCAACTAGGGTTGTACCTTAGATTGTAATGATAATAATGGTAATAATAAAATTATGGTAATATTAATAATAGCAACAATAATGATAATAATGATGATAATAATAATAATAATAATAATAATAATAATAATAATAATAATAATAATGATGATGATAATAATAATGATAATTATTATTAATACTAAAGCCCATAGTTAGAAACATCCTAATTAATCTTTGATATTTATTCTCTATTTTTTTCAGCTTGGTCTTATCCAGTTTAGTCAAAATATTTTTATCAGTGTCTCAATCAAATACTCAATATTGGGCTGAATGAAAAAATATCATCGGAATGCTTTGCATCTCTCTCTCTCTCTCTCTCTCTCTCTCTCTCTCTCTCTCTCTCTCTCTCTCTCTCTCTCTCTCTAGTATTAGACACGAAAAAGATATACATGAATTGATACGCCTAACTCAATAGGAATGACTTAATTGCATCGTTGAGGATTAATCCGATTCTGAATAAAGAATGAAAACGTCGTTGGCCAAAAAACGGTCCACTTTTTTTTCGTGAGAGGACAGGTGAATTCTTCGTCGAATTGATTTAATAGTAAAGTGAAAAGGTCATTAGCATATTACGGAGACGATATATAAGAAAATGCTAGCATACGTGATCGTTCAAAGATTATAATCATTCAAGAATGTTTAAAGTTTTTATATATTTTCCATACGTGCATACACACTTCTATATACTGGTTGTTTATTTTCAGTGGTGCTGCCAGACTTATAATTACTCAGTCTCACCCCATCCTTCGATTAGGGGAGAGGGGAGTATTCATATGGTGGTGAGATGGGATACCCAGCGAAGAAAGGGGAGGGGTGGTAAAGGTTGTCATTTGATTTCTTTTTCATTGTTTATGAACGAATTATATATGCTTTTATGGAATTACAAACCAAACTAATAGTTTTTAACAATTATTTTGTTATTTTTATAGTTTTATATGCCATGTTGATTTACACGTTTATTTAAATCCTTGATTGAAATTTAATGGTAATGTATTTCAAGAGTATTGTAGTTTGTATCTAAAAGAAACAAAAAGATTTGGTTTTACAAATGAGTAAGTTTAATAAATCTCTTGATGTATAGTATTTTTGAGGGGTTCCTAATTCAAGTTGGGTTATAAGGAGATTATATTTGTACCTACGTTCATTTATTTATTTATCTGTTACCAGGATTACTTCCAAACTTCTTGCCGGATTTTCACCAAATTTCAACAATGGATAGGTATTATGCTCCGGAAGAGCCCAATCAATTTTTAACGCGACCTGAACGAATATCAATTTTGGTTATTATTGTTGTTATTTTTCAATAGATTCACTCACGGTCAACATCTGAAAAAAGGAAAACTTAGGTTCGTATATTTGATTACAATGTTGACCATCTTCATTGGCAGAAGTTTGAATTCTCCGATTGCTCTTTCTACTCGCTTTAAATAAATTAAAAAATGTCTCCCCTCTTTAAAATTTCTGATCAGATTTTTTTTCTTTATTTCCTTTTTCGCATTTTTCAAGTGCGGAGAAAAAGGTATCCGAAGTATTTGGGGCATAGATTCAGTTCAGGAAACCTTGGATGGGTAATGAAATAGTGCGGAGACATTCCATCGGGAGGAAATCAGACCCAACCGGAATTCGGTGGCTGCCAGAATTTTATAGGGCTTTCACCGAGGAGCGTTTTCTAGTATTTTGTTA
>NC_090727.1:20586940-20590400 GCF_036898095.1 Palaemon carinicauda | reverse complement strand
ATGGTCTCAGTTTTTCATATTTTTTTCTAGGCATACAATGAAGTTTCTACAGTGAAACGATAGCTATTATGAATGTTCCCCCGCCCCCTCTTTCACAATAGCTACCGTTTCGCTGTAGAAACTTCATTTTATGTCCAGAAAAGAATCTGAAGAACAAAGACCATTAAAGTTACCTTTATACAAAGTTTTAACAAAGTTCATTTTGATTTAGAAATGACCTCTCACAGTTTACTGAAAGCCATTTGCTCATTACACTCCTCCAAGGTTCTGTTATTCATCCAACTACATCTATTTCACATTATTTTCATTTGGTTGTCAATTTTTTTTCTATACCCAATGACGTCTAAAGGTTTTGATGAGTCCTAACGAACCATATACATTTATAATCTACTTATTTTTCAAATTGGTTTTTGTGACTACTCTTAGTCAGATCTTAATCCTCCTACTGCGTTGATTTAGCCTTCAGCACTACTTGTATATTTAGGGTCTTGGGTCATGCGGAGAGAATGGAAAAAGAAAGGTTGAAGAAAGAGTACATAATTCCGTGTTAAAAGGAGAAAGGGGAGAAGGCCTTAAAAAGACGGGGTAGATGGTTTGAAAGACTTACTCGTTTCCCAGTTATTATTATTATTATTATTATTATTATTATTATTATTATTATTATTATTAGCTAAGCCACAACCTTGGTTGGAAAAGATGGATGATATAAGCCCAAGGGCTCCAGCAGAGAAAAATAGCCCAGTGAGGTAAATAAATAAGAAAATTGATAAAACTACAAGAGAAGTAATGAAAAATTAGAATAAAATACTCTAAGAACAGTAACAACATTTAGATCTTTCATATGTATATATATATATATATATATATATATATATATATATATATATATATATATATATATATATATATATATACTCATCTGTAATGCACATAAATTTCATACACACTCATGTAATGTGCTATCTATCTCTCTCTCTCTCTCTCTCTCTCTCTCTCTCTCTCTCTCTCTCTCTCTCTCTCTCTCTCTCTCTCTCTCATAATAGAAAAACCTGCTTCAGCTTACCATTGCTTGTTTTATATTGTTAAAGTTGTTATGCCATTGTTATATTCAATTGTTTGTATATAAGCTTGTTGTTTTGTTTGAATAAACTGGTCATGTGAGCTCGTCTTTCCTTTAAGACCCTTATCGACCTGTCACAAATCTATGTAAATAATCTTTTCGTTTAGAAAATAATCTTTCAGCTAATATCATGTTTATGTAACAGCTGATTGGTTCGTAAGGGATGATAACTCAACAGGTAGACTTTTAGGCTCCCCCCCCCATCCCTTGTTCACAATGAAGATGAGATTGCAGACAAGCCGATAAGTCACCACAACTTTGAAAAGATCATTCCAGAAGTATTTGGCGTTGATCCAAAAGGCTTTAGATTTAGGACCGAGTCTATTTCCTGGTGGTATTTTCAACACATATATTCTTCTATTTATTTAGTTTTGTTGCGTTTTATCGATTCTTCGACTAATCCTCTTTTAATATGCTTCTTCTTTTGGGTCTTAATTTCGACTTGGGTCCGACATTTATTTTGGGGTTAAATTAGGTTCAATTATAAATTATTGAAAGTTTTGAGCGATATGCGAAAGTTTTGATTAGAACAAAATTTGGTAATAGTCAGTACCTTATTCTGCTTATAATCATAATCTTTAGCCATTTATAGGTTGTTCCATTTTACCTAATTTTTAGGATTCTCTCAATCTTACATGCGTTTTTAAATTCATCTTTTTACCCTATATCGTATATATATACATACATACATATATATATATATATATATATGTGTGTGTGTGTGTGTGTATGTATGTATGTATGTATCGAATCACTTGCTCTTAATCTTTATCAAATAATGAAGATTTTATGCAGCATTTTATTCACTAAAGAAACGGCCCCATTCACGTTTTGATAATTCGAGATAGTATTTTGGTCCCTTTCTCAAAAGTAATTTGATTGTAGATGATTTGTCAGCTATAATTGGATTTCCCCGAAGGTCGTCAGTGTTCCGGCCAGTGTAATAATAGGCTGCTTGTGATTAAGTTTCTTTTCTGACGCATCTTTTAATTTAGCGAGGCGACTTTCTTCATCATTTGGATTTCTTTGAATTTATCTGGGTTGATATGTGGAATCCGAGCTATTTCTCATATATTCCAAAGTTATTTATAGAATTTTATAGTATTTAGTTTTAATAAGATTTTTCACTCTGGTTTACATTTCTCAAGTTCGTGTCAATGACTCCTAAGGTAAATGTCGATGGTACAGCGTATGTGGTTTTTTAAACCAAGAGTAAGTATTTTATTTCTGAAATGACAGATGATCTTCAGTGAAGTTCTCTATATAAACCTACGAAAAGAAAATGTATTCTCAGTTTAAACATTGATACGGTATTATTTGCTATATCTACAATTTCAAACTACTGTATCCTCTTTCAAGGGAGCTATTTTGCTGTCAGGGAACTACAAGTAAAGAGAAGTTTCGCTATTTAGATTTATGCACATATGTTGATAATAATAATAATAATAATAATAATAATAATAATAATAATAATAATAATAATAATAATAATAATAATAATCCGCAGAAAGTACTGCGATCATTTGTATATTTAGTTTTGATCTGTTACCTTTGGTTGTCTCTTGAAGGAGCAAAGAAAGGTCTTCGGGATTAAACGCAAAGGGCAAGCGCCTCTTGGTATAGTTATGAAGGAAATATTTTCCCCTTGGTGATTTTTTTTTTTTTTTATATGTATGGGAGACATTGACTTTTCTTTTTTATTGAGACGTTGAGAATTTAATATTGTAAGTTATATAATAATTTTCTAAACTGTCTCTTCAGTTTAGTGGAAACCATTTCATATTGCTTCGATAACGCGGATGCAATTGCAAATGTTGTTCCTCTGCACTTAAGGATATGTGAAAGGAACCGCCCTGTCCATTTCGCCCTTTGCTGTCTCCTTTTCAATTCCCTAAACGCCCTCTGGCAATGGAATGAATCGATTGAGGCCATGAAATACAGTTTGCGAATCCAGTGAAATCTTGAAACAGAAATATAGATCTGAAAAGACGGCATAAGACACATCTTTCCATTTTTGGTCGGGAAAGCCGATTGGGGTTTTAGCAAGAGAGATATATTTTATAGTCATATTATGGTGTGAATTAATTATTTTTATGGGTTCATTGGCAAGTTAGAACCGTAGGTAAAGTCTTGATGTGTAAAATATAGTTTACCCAGGTTAAATAACTACTTATTTTTGTTAATCTAACAAAGAACCACTAACTTTTTTTAAGATTTTCTGTGACTTGGCAAAGGAAAGATTTCTTATTCCTTTTGCGTTTCACTAATGATATAATTTTTCCAACGAAAAACACTTGGTATTAGAGGTAATTAGTCAGCAGCCCTTGACATAATCGCTTT
>NC_090727.1:20556940-20579440 GCF_036898095.1 Palaemon carinicauda | reverse complement strand
TTTGGGGGAGCCTGTAGGTCTATCTGCTGAGTAATCAGCAGTCATTGCCTGGCCCTCCCTAGTCATATTCGGGTGTAGAGGGTCTTGGGCGCTGATCATATGGTCAGTCTCTAGGGCATTGTCCTGCTTTGTAGATCAATGTTAGTGTCCTTTGCCTCAGCCATTCATGAGCAGCCTTTAAACCTTTAATGTAATATTTTCGTACAACTTCACTGGTATATTAAAGTATATAAGTTTTAGAATGAATTTCTTAGGTGAATATTATTTAAGAAAAAATATCTTTCGTAAATATATGATTGGATGATGTGCGATATTTCTTTGTGATGAGTTTTTCATTTTGTTTTTTTCACTAATCTTGATGCTTGCATAAGTTAGAGTTCTCTTTCTTAAGGGTACACTCGGGCACATTGTTCTATCTAATTTCTCTTCCTCTTGTTTTGTTTAAGTTTTCATAGTTTATATACTATAGAAAATATTTATTTTAATGTTATTATTATTCTTAAAATATTCTATTTTTCCTTGTTTCCTTTCCTCACTGAGCTATTTTCCCTGTTGGGGCCCCTTGGCCTATTGCATCCTGCTTTTCCAACTAGGGTTGTAGCCTAGCATTTAATAATAATAATAATAATAATAAGTAATTGCGAAAAGTGATCCAAACCAATTGCCAATATTTCTACACAGGAATTGTACGAATTACAGGTTAGATTTTGACAATGCAGATCGGTACCAACTTAATGCATTAATTCATGGTGCCTGTTCTATCAAGTTATTGTTATTCTTTTTTTATTTATGATTGTCAATGACAAAATAATATTAGCAGGCGTAGTAAAGTTTACCGAGATGATAAGAATGTCACAACTGAGATGGTGCGGGCATGTGTTGAGGATGGATGGTGGGGAGGGAGTGAGGAGGGCTTGGGAGGATCCTATTATGGGGAGAAGATCGAGAGGGAGGCAGAGAATTAGATGGTGAAATAAGGCGAAGGATGATATGGAGAGAAGAGCCTTGGTGGAATATGATGCCTTTGATAGAAGTCATTGGAGAGGGAACATCAGGCAACCGACCCCTTAATGTTGGGATATCTACTTACTTCATTTTGTTTTTTAAAAGACTTATTGAGATGAAATTAAGAAAAATAGAGAGGTGGATTCTAAAATCTGAAGTTTACTATACCAAATAGTTGACAAAGGTCACAATTAAGGTCAAATTTGAACTTTTTCAGTTATAGTTGGCTTTTAAGTTTTTTTTATTTTCGGTAATCGGACTCTTTATGTCTTTAGTTATGTGGAAAGACATATTTTCTTCAAGGAAACATTAAAAAGCTCTTATTGCAGTTTAATTTATGCGAATTTGTACTTTTTTAGCGTCACTGCAAAATTTAATCGGTCTCGTTACCAATGCAAAAGACGTGATTCGAAAAAGCTGAATCAGCTTGAAATATAATATTGCATATTAGATTACCAATCAGTCTTATTTTGATGCTCTCTCTCTCTCTCTCTCTCTCTCTCTCTCTCTCTCTCTCTCTCTCTCTCTCTCTCTCTCTCTCTCTCTCTCAAATGGTTGATAGTCTGTACGATTGACTGTCTCGATTTTTTTTTTTAGTTTTTAAAATTCTTTAACTTCACTTAGTTTTTAAAATTCTTTAATTTTGCATTTTAATTTAAAAAATAATGGATGATTTCCAAGTGTCTTACAGGATTTTAGTCAAGATTTTACTATTTGTCATAGTCCATTATATTCGAAAAATACGAAACAAACCAAAGAACCGTATCCTGCAGCTAGGTTAAATAAATCATATTTGTCTTTGTAATTATGGAAATACATTTTTCCCATTTTTTCTTATGGAACGGGAAATAATTGTCACGTTTATGATCTTCAGTATATTTGCTGCTGCTTTCAAATGATATGAATTATTTATCATTCTGATGAGGGGGTAACTTGAAAACAGAGGGGCTAGCTTGAAACCGGTTTCAAACTCCCCCCCCCCCCCCGGTAATCTGAAAACGGTTTCAAGTTACCGGAGGTTAGTTTGAAACTGGGGGTAACTTGAAATCTTTACTCCGGGGTTGTGGTTGCTGATGAAAAACTTCAGGAATTCGCGATTTTAGAGTTCGTTGCTATTGCGGCGCTCACGGCTTAATGGATTTTACAGTCATCACGATCTTGCAGTCCTTTTGAGCGATGAATGGAGAGAAGGGTGAGACATCAGGCATAATTTTTGAAATAACGGAAATTGCCTGATCCTCTTTGGTATTGGCATATGCCAGATGACTTGTGGCTAACCAAATGTATGCTTATCCGGTTTCTAGAACTTAATTGGTTTAGATTCTGTCTGTTTTCATTAATGATTATTTTAATTGCCTTTTTGAATTTATCCTTGCATACATTGTAATTCATCTTGTCAACTGTCAGACAAGTTATAATTGATGAAAGTTTGAATTGATTTCACAATTCGATTAATGCACTGCAAAGTTGTTACAATAATTCAGTCGTCATTCAAAGTAATTTTGATTCTTTCGGTTCGTAAACGATGAAATCATTTATATCAATCCATCAAAAGCTTCATCATTTATTCATGAGTTTCCGAACTTTATTAACCTCCGGACAGCTAATGACGACTTAAAGCTGATGGCTTTTGTGATCGAATCTCCTTATTTTTTCATCAGATGCTGATTATGTCTCAAGTTAATTGGGCATACCATAGGATTGACGTCAGTTAATAACTTTTTTAATTGTTTTTACTCTGCAGTGAACACAACTTGAAGTTTTGTGCATAGATGTTGTTACTGAGGTTTGAATAAATATTATTGTAATGGTGTAAGCAACCCATCAAAAATGACTAAATACTTACATAGATATGCACACATGCACACTTATCCCCCTCTCACCAGGATATGACAACTTGCGAGGGATGGGGAGAACTCAGCGTGACCGAATTTTTACACACACACACACACACACACATATATATATATATATGTATATATATATATATATATAGATATATATATATATATATATATATATATATATATATATATATATATATATATATATATATATATATATATATCCAGACACTTGCCCTTTATGACATAGGGGAGACTTTACAGAACTTAGTTTTGTATATAAGTGAACAACTCTCTCTCTCTCTCTCTCTCTCTCTCTCTCTCTCTCTCTCTCTCTCTCTCTCTCTCTCTCTCTCTCTCTCTCCATTTTATGGGGGATATCCATCTTCACTCTTGCAAGAGCCTGACATCACATGATGCAATTTGTGTGGATGGTCATCCCACGGAAGGAAAGTAATTAAAAGTTTGAATAGGTTCCTTCCTTGAAGATTAATGACCTTAAAAGAGGATTCAACACAAGTTGGCATATTAGATCACCTTCAACATTCTTCAAATGCTACGTTAATTTGCCTATAACTTTATAGGGATATTATTTATGCCTGGCGACACAGTTTACAGGAACTTTTTAATAATTTTTAATTTGAGATAAGAAAACAGTTGTTCTTACTTATTTATACTTTATTTTTTTATGTCAGATAATGACATTAAGCTTAATGTTGATTGGTTTTGAGAAATTTTTGTTTTTCATTTTTCGGATTGTAATACTGTTTACTATTTATATAGTCGAGCAAAGGATGAATAATGACATGTGGTTTATTTAAAGATGCTCCTGAAATATAGGTCTGGAAAATGATGGAATATTTCCCTTTATGATTTCATTTATACAAAATGCCGTACACCGAATCACAGTTTTCTGAAAAAGAAAAAACATAAAAAAGTTCCACCCGTTTTACTTTGTATATTTCTCATTTGGATATTAAAAACATTTCATTCAAATTTTGCCACCTCCACCGACAACCTTCATTGAATTATTCTCATAGTTTCAAGGGATTTATACCAAAATAGAATTCAGGAAAGATGTTAGAATAAAATTGTGGTGATGATCTGTAAGTTCAACCTGAGTTCAACTTTCAGAATTATATTCCCTGGTAAAAATCTTCGAAGTTTTATCAGATTTTCTCTCCAGTGCTCGTAAAGTTGATGGTTTGTGTGTGTTGTAAATAGGATCTTATAACAAAGAACAATAGGAGAGAGAGAGAGAGAGAGAGAGAGAGAGAGAGAGAGAGAGAGAGAGAGAGAGAGAGAGAGAGAGAGAGAGAGAGAATCTATGGGATCTACTCTTTGAAATAAGTATAATTATTTGAGGTGTATTTTTTATATCATAGAGGAAATTAAAATTTTGGATATAATGTAAATGTATTTTGCGGTTTCCGCTTATAAAACATATCATTGAACATCTTAGTAATACATTTTTTTTATTATGTTTTATAATGTGCTTGCCTTCGTATGCACAAAATGTTTCGTGAAATAAAATGGTGCATTTACCTATTTCACAAAAATTTACATTCAAAATGCATATACGCATGAAAATTTGCTCTTTATCAAAAATAATACTACCAGTTTGAAATCTGATTTCGAATCGGATAGCATACATAGGCTATACATTACTTGGCTCCACATTCTTAGAAATACAATACAGTACCACATGAATATGAATGTATGCTACTCTTTATGTTATTTTTCATATATTAACAAAAGTTAATTTATTACGTGAATATCTGCACGCTGCTACAAAATTTCTTGATACAATTTATTAGTCCTTTTGCCAGTGACAAAAAAAAAAAAAAAAAAAAAGGATATGCATAAAAGACAGAATGGCCCTGTGATGGCAAATAAGTGGCCAATGATGGTTTTGGGGTAGAATTTTCTTGGCGCTGAGAATGAAATGTTTTGATTTGAGGAGGAAAAAAGTTTAATTTTATAAGGGAATGTTTTTTTCTATAGTAACAAAAGGTTTAGTTTGAAATGTAGAGAGGTTATGGTCTCCAATAAAAGAAAGAGTAGGGCGTGACTTAGAAAACAATTTTGCGAATAATGAAAGTAATTTTTCAATTAGGAAGGGCTAAACCAGGCATTTTATCATTTCAGGAAAAGAGGATTTTTGCATGAAGAAAAAGTTAAACGAAGGAATTAATAACTTTCTTGCTCATGAGTTTACAAAAAAAGAACTAATGAAGGAAGAACTAATTATTTTACTTTAGTAAAGAAAGGGGGGATGATGTGCGAAAAATGTTGGTCTTAAAAATGTACGTTGAGTAGATAAATTAATTAGGTAATAAAGAATAATTAAGAAAATAAGCATATAGAAGGGAAGTACCCGTGAATATGGCTTAACATGAACAATGAAGTATTGGAGATAACTTAATAAACCAGAAGTCAATTTAAACATGTGAACACTGTATTAATACAGAACACAAAGTAAAAGGGAAGGGAAAACTAACGCGGAAATAGGATAAGGTATCGGACGGTAAGAGTAAGGGTCGGAGACGCAAATGGCTTGGGAGTTTGAAAACAGGGAGCAGAGTTAAAAAAAAAAAAAAAAAAAAAGAATTGGAGTGAAACTTTATGTATAAATCGGGGTCCATAGAGAAAAATAGAACAAAAGTAGGTTTGGAAATGTCCTAGAAAAAGAATTTCCAATGCTTAGCAAGAGGAAAATAAAAAAAAAACAAGGTAAAGGAAAAGAATATAAATGCAGGGGTGAAATAAAGAAAGCGATAAGAGGATAGAATGGAAGGAGAAAAGGGAAATTCTTGGTAAGGTAACTTGAGTGAGCATTGTAAACTGAGAAGGAATCATCTTCGATACGTCCAAAGGAAAGAGTAATTATGGTGAGGAAATGGGTCTTTACATGATAGTGGGAGGACCAAAGGATGAGGAAACAAAAAATCAAAATAAGGAAAATAAACGTCATGCCTTGGATGAAAAAAGGACATGGAAGGGGGGGGGGGGGGGGTGGCTGATGAATATGAGTAGGATGACTGGTCTAAAGCGCACCGTTGAAACCAATGGTGATATTTGAAGGCGTCAGCTTTCCTTATTTTTATTAAAGATTTATAAACATATTGATAATAATTATATCATTATCTTGTCCATGTAATGCTAAATCATATGATTTATACTGCCAAATATTCTAATTATTTGGGTCAAGAATAAGATTGAGTAGTATAAAAGTATTTTTAGTTCTTATCTAGTTTTATTTAACTGGCACCTGTCTCGAAATAACTTCAGAGACTCGATACATTTATTCTAATTTGTGGTATTGAATTCTAGATATCCAAGTGTCCCAAATTTAGGAAGGACCTCATAAAGGTTAGTTGTCGAAAGGTTCACTGTTTAAAAATCATTCCTCGACAACGCCAAATTGAAATCAGGCGTTAAAAGATAATTTTCTTGTTTATTCTATAACGATTTCAACATGTAAGCTTACTAAACTCTCTCTCTCTCTCTCTCTCTCTCTCTCTCTCTCTCTCTCTCAAGTCAAGCATGAAATATTTCCACATTGTCAATTTGCGTTTGGGTATCTTTCTGTTTGTGCTTTAACAAAATATCTTCTTAGTGTCTGAAAGGATTTTGATGAAACGTGATAGAAACAATCACATTGTGACCCTCCTTATTATGTTGGACTTTGATTAATATTGAGGACTAAAAGGAGGATAAATATCCAAAATCTTACAATAAAGTTTGCATTAAAGGGTGTTTCCTGGCTATTTTTGTGTGTCTTCAACCTAATGCTGTATGTATGCGTTTTACACTCCCTCTATAATACCTCAAAATACGCTGAATGTCTAAATAAGTCTCTTTAATTTGGGGATCGCTTAAATTGCATAAATAATCCACTGCATTATTTCATAATCGTTTTAGTCTTAACGTTAATGAGGATATGTAATCGTGTAATCTTGCGCTAGAAATAATAAGTTCAGCCTGTCACATGAAGCTTACGTTATTAATAATCCCACACTTTGCTGTTGTTGAAATCAGTTTTAATCTTTGGCGTTATAGGAGATAAAAGACAGGATATGGTAGAATTTAAAACGAAGAATCTAGTGACTGATGTTGGTATGGAGAAGAAATACCATCTGGAAGGAGGAGATGTAAAGTTAATCCAGTATTGAATCATTAATTAAAGCGAAACTGACCAAGATTAGATAGATCTTTTCACTACCTAACTTCATCTCCGATTGGAGCCAAATCAAAGGCTCATCCTTGTGTAACATTTTTAATCATATTAAAATCACATTTGGATGCCACAACAAATGAAGGTCAAATACAAGAGAAAGATCTTGCACTACTGCTTCTGGGTATTGAGAAAAGAACGAGCCATGATTAAAAAAGTAAAATTTAGATGAAAAACTATATTGAGAGAGAGAGAGAGAGAGAGAGAGAGAGAGAGAGAGAGAGAGAGAGAGAGAGATTAATCTCAGGAACCTAGATGAGACCAATAATCATTGTGGAATGTGAGTTGAATATATGTCTAATGGAATGTGTATAGTTTTTTAGACTGGAGTTGATTAAAGTCTTTGGCCGGTTAAATTAAATTTCTTGGTGATTTTTACATAGAATCCTCTGACGTAGATTTGTCTTAGATGAGAACTTCGTCATATTTTTTAGAACTATGACAATATGAATCTTACACATAGGAGTTTTATAATTTCAAATATTAAGTCACCCCACTCGCAGCATAAATAAGTCTAGGATTAAATCATTTTTTAGGATAAAAGAATTTATGTATTCCTTCTAAGCGTATGTTATTCGTAAGGTAAGGTAAAGTTGTATTTTGTGATTATTTGTAGGATAATAATCGAAACAACAGTGTCTTGGAGAAAATTAATAAACCCTAAAATGAGTACACCAACGCGTTATTTGGATCAATGATATATATATGTATATATATATATATATATATATATACTGTATATATATGTATGTATATATATATATATTTATTTATAAATAACTATATATATACGATGTATATAAGTATATATATATATATATATATATATATATATATTATATATATATATACATATATATATATAAATTATATACAGAGAGAGAGAGAGAGCCTGTCTGTGACAATTAGACTTTTTTCTGTACTACGGGTGTGTCTATCAGCTAATGAGCTGTTCGCGGGTTCAGTCAGTACTAAAATAAGTTACTTCCAAGAAAAGGCGGACGCTGTTGGCACGACGTGCTTAAACATCCAGGAGAAAGTTTGTGGTTCTTTCAACTAGACCCCACAGATATTTGCTGAACAATAAAAGGTAACTCCCCATCTAAGGGATAAATGTGCGTCGTAAGTAAGCTGAGCAGTAAATGGGTCCTTGGTTTCTAAAAAGGCCATTGGTTTGGAGCTTTTTGAAAATGGATTATTTTCTTTTCAAATCTTGAATAGAGATTAATGATTGTGCGTACCAAAGTTATTTAGGTAAAATTGACTGATATCTTGTAAATGTTTTGAAATACATCATGAAGATATTTCATTTGATGATATAGCGTTTCTATTGCGAGTAAATAACTGCTGTAAAATACCCATAATTGGGTAAAGGAAATTAAAATATTTGGGTTTGCATTATTCAGTGGTGATATGGAATACAATTTTAAATTGGGAGGTATTGCTAGTAATGGTGTCTGATGTTTCATCTCTCTCTCTCTCTCTCTCTCTCTCTCTCTCTCTCTACACACACACACACACACACACACATATATATATATATAATATATATATGTATGTATATATAATATATAGTATAGATATATATATGTATATATATAATATATATAAATATGAGTCAGTGGTCTTTCAAATAACGGGTTTATCGTAAAGTATATAGCTGAAAGAATGGAACAAAGAAATAAACGTAGAAAGAACGTAAGAACGAAGGAGGTATAAGAGTTTTGAGGTTGGTTGTGGAATATAGCTGTCTTGCAAGATTTTACCTAGCCGGGTTCTTTCGGCCAGAGATAGGCTCTTGCAACAATGCAGCCCATAATGGAATCTGAAAAAAAAATATTCCTTGTATTTGCATCGTCCTGATATAAGTCTTTCACGTAACTTTATTTTTTTAGAGACATAAAATAATTAGACAAAAAATATATTCTCTTCAGCTAATATTATGATAATCTTTAGGTATTTTTTTTTTTAATATTAAGAGGTTGTGATATGAGGTTATTGCTTGAAGATGTGTCTATGCATTTCTGATCAAGTTAGCAAAGTTACGAGTAGACCTTTTTTATTTGAAAAATTAGGAAAAAAAGAAAGATCTTTTAAGCAACGTATTTGTCCTAAGGATCTAATGCATCTTCCCAGTGGTCATTAATGTGGATCATACCACATCTGTAAACATATTGCACATTTTATTTTTTTCTTGGTTAAGTATTTCAGACAATATTAAGCCAAGATTTTGAAGTCTATATTTAACATTGTGATTAGGCTGATATTCCAAATCTCCTTCATTTCATGTTGGAGCAATTATACTTTTACTTGTGTATGTAACCTGTCAAAAATGACGGATAAACATTTAGATAGATATGCACACACATGCACACGCGTGGACACAAAGATTCAACCCTTCCCGCCTCCTTTCCCCTACCCGAGGGAGGGTGAATTATGCGTCTGGCAATACCGATGTGCATGACTGGAAAGATATATATATATATATATATATATATATATGTATATATATATACATATATATATATATATATATTTATTTATGTATATATTATATATATACATTTATATATACATATATATATTATATATATATATATATATATTATATATATATGTATGTATATGTATATATATATATATATATATATATAGAGAGAGAGAGAGAGAGAGAGAGAGAGAGAGAGAGAGAGAGAGAGATTGTTTTCTATATTCAGGGAATATTCCTTTTTTTCATCCATTTGTCTTCAATATATAACAACACATTTATGATATGAAAATTTTATAAATGTCTTTTGAAAAATCACTAAATTGTTCCTTTCAACATAACATTTCTTTCTGTCAACTCGTTCCATTGAAGAAGGAAATGTGTAACTGCATGATTTACGTCGGTAACCTTGAGGAAGTACAGCTTTTTATACACAACAAAGCCTAAATTTATGTTTCAAGGTTATTGGAGGAAAGAGGACTTTGCAGCTCTCCAACAAAATCACTGCTCATAAAAGTCCATATGTGTTTTGTAATATACATTGAAGGCAAATATACTATATATATACATACTGTATATATATACACTATATATACATATATATATATATATATATATATAATATATATATATATATATATATATTTATTTATTTATTTATTAGCCGCACGTTGTGGGGAGTAAGCCTGATATATGGCAAGGAAAGAAATATTAAGAATTAGGATAATGTAAAAGCGACACCCGCTCTTTAAAAGTTTGGAAAGATTATCATAAACCTAATACTGTAATGCAAAATGAAATTTCCTTATCATGATTTTCCTTTCCGTTACAAGCTTGACAAGGGAAAGTGAATGGGTTCTTTGGATGAAGGCTAAAGCCCAGAAAATTCCCATTTCGCCCCAAGGCGAACTGTGATCCGTTGGGTACAAAGGCCCCGTGGACCGCGTTAGGTTGTGAATATATTTGGGAAAGTTTTTTACTTTTTTATAATTGGATGAAGGCAATGGTGGCATGCTATCGTCGTAGGTTTCTGTTTAGTATGGGATTAGTAAGAGATCTTAATGATATAGAACCTATGGAACTTCAAAGGTCCAGTTTGCAGCGAATGCTTTCATGTTGAATACTGACATGTCTCTTTTTATGGTTTATATATTATGAAAGGTCTATTTCAATGTTGTTACTGTTCTAATCATATTTTATTGTAATTGTTTATACTTCATTTGAAATTTATTTATTTACTTATTTCCTTTCCTCACTTTCCTATTTTTCAATGTTGGAGCCCTTTAGCTTATAACATCCTGCTTTGCCAACTAGTGTTGTAGCTTAGTTAGTAATAATAATAATAATAATAATAATAATAATAATAATAATAATAATAATAATAAATATACAGTACATTATCAGAAAGGAAGAAGTCTTAAAGCAGAGATATTCAAGTCCTGGAAATTTAGTAAATATTGTTAGACTTATTTTTTTTCCCCCGGCCATTGTGTTTATTCTTCATCGTCATCTGTTTGACACCTTGTGTCGTCAGATGCCAATAATTTTCTGTCTTGTGGAAGAAATCATCTCGTACCTTTGGCGTGAGGAAGAGCCCAATAGAAATTTCACGTTTTAATCAGGTTAACGAGATTGCCCTTTGAAAGAGTGAATATTAATCGCGCTCGTTGTCACGATGAAAATCTGTTTGAAATGATTATGCCTTTTGGAGGAAATATATGCGTCGTAAATCATGAGGTGAAAGCCTTGTGGAACTCTTTCATCGGAAAATATATGTTACATTTATTTACAGATTATGGGCTAGCGCAAATACTTTTTGATGAGATAGATCAATTATTTGGGTTTTACCATTGTTTTCACGGTTGGCTGGACCAGACAGTAATTCCGCATTTATCAGGGCTTGAGGCTGGCAGCAAGTTATTAGTGGCTTGTCCCCTTACTGGTTGGCTGGGCCAAAAGTTGTTACAGTTACTTCATTATCTTTTTCATCTTCACAATGCTTTAGATAGAATACATTTTGAGCACTTGAGAGATTAATTGTTCATTGTAAAATGTTTAATGTATACAAATATAATGTATTTAAATAAATGTCTAGATATCTACTAAATATAAAATGTCTATTCACTAACTGTAACCTTACTTCTGGCCCATCCTGTATGCAACGTAATGTAAAGGAGAAAGCTATGGAAGCTCGTCTTAGATACTATAGCCATTTATTAGGAAGAGAGGAGGTGGAACCAATCAAGAGAGATAAGAACATGTAATTTATAAGGATGAGGAGTGTGAGGGGGGGGGGAGGGCGTCAACGGATCCGAAAGATGGATATGGCAAGGAGAGATATGGGTATGGTGGGATCGGAGGAAAGAGATGCAAGGAATATAAATAGATGGAAATAGTTGAATCGAGCTGCCGATACTACAGTGCAGTGGTATTAATAAGGTGGAATGAAGAAGATCAGTGCAAGTACTTTTTTCCATCAAGTGTTGCCAGCATTGGTTTCTGGCTCAAGTAAACTACATAGAAAAATTACATTAAATCATGGGATTAACCTAGAAAATTTTAGATATATCATTGGTAATGGTGTAATCAGTTCTCTAAATTAAAAGACAGGATAACAAAGCTTTTTCACAGACTGTCTGTTCAACCATCCTTCTAAGTGTATCTGTCACGCTTATCGTTTCATTGCAACTCCTGGTTATTGGAAAGCTTTCATTCATAGATGCGCAGGAAGGAAGTCATGTATGTCCTAGCCATTTATCACAGACACGTTGTCATTGTGGCCATTCATGCATAGATGGGCATGATTGCTTATCTTCATCTATCATCACCAGTGTTTTTATTTTTGTTAACCTGGGGGAGGGGCTATTTGGCAAGGATTCTCGCTTGTCGGTCAGTAATTTGTCCGTTTATTCAAGGATGGGATGTTTGGGTCTTCAAGGACTCACAGTAATTCATATGTTTGTCGATTGTTGTTTTCTATTCAGCAGTCAACAGGGTACGGTTATATACGCCCTTTCGTCTTAAAGGGTTTTTTCGCCAAAGTGTAAAACTTTGGTTTTCAGCAATCCCTTTGGGAGCATGTTGCCAACCTCATGCCACTGTTGGGTGATGTATTGCTTAGGTCAGCGGGTGCACAATAGATTTCCTGCACAACAGGAAACGGGACCAAACACTGAACTGTG
This sequence comes from Palaemon carinicauda, assembly GCF_036898095.1. Lineage (NCBI taxonomy): Eukaryota > Metazoa > Arthropoda > Malacostraca > Decapoda > Palaemonidae > Palaemon > Palaemon carinicauda. The sequence continues at coordinate 20,566,684 of NC_090727.1, read as the reverse complement.
GTTTATCCATTTTACTTTGAAAATGATTAAAGAAAATGGGAAAAAACTAAGAGTCACATACTTTCAAACGGACATCGGCTACTTTTCAATAGTTCTGACCCATTCGGCTCCAGCTCAGACGTTTTTTCAAGACCTCTGGATGGTAATATTCACTAGCTTTGTTGTTTTTATATTTGTTTGAAGTAAGTTTGCTTGCTACAAACCTGGACCTTGCTCCTACTTAAGTAGTTGAATTAACATTAATTCCCCTAACTAGATTCTCTTAATAAGCTTTAAAGTTGAATGAAAGGCTTTTGTACATTCATTTAAATGCGAAGGAAGTGTCTGTCTTGTACATCTTACTCGGAAGCCTATTTCGTGTACGAAACTTCATCATCATAAACATTCTTGTAAAAAAAATTCAATATGGATGACAGGTTTCTGAGGCTGCAAGAGATTGGTGAAAGGTTAGATTAACTGAATATAACAGTTCTCTTACGAAATATTTTTGTATAAGTTTAGATTTCATCAGGGGGAAGGTAAACGTTCACCTTCAATGTAAGTGCTAGCGATGACTGGCATGTTTAAGAATGTGAAATCTTCTACAGAAAAATGTGAAAGCTTCCACTGAAAAACCTCATATGCGAGTGAACAGGTCAAAGGCATTTGATCGAAAGCCGCCGTTTGCAGTAGATGGGGACTCGGGTGGATTGTGTATATTTCACTTGAGAGGTCATCCCCCCAAGTAAAAAGATAGGTTCCCTTTGCTGGGGGGAATCAGATGATTTTCTAGTTGAGAGAGAGAGAGAGAGAGAGAGAGAGAGAGAGAGAGAGAGAGAGACGAGGCCTACATTATCTGATAGACGCGGGTAAGAAGGAAGAGGAAATATGAATGGTAAGTGTTTTGAATACGGAAATGGTTGGAGATATAAATAGGGATGCTGTGATGAAGCGAATGCTTTTATTTTACTTGGCTGCCATGTTTACTGCATTGGGGTCGTGGGTGACTATTGGAAACGTCATTGCCTGGTGATCGCCGGTCTGGGGTTCAAGTCCCACTCAAGCTTGATAGTTTCTTTAAGAGTTTTCAACCTCAACATCCTTAAAACTTTAAATCAATCAATCGATCCTTTTGGGGTGTTGGGTTCCTATAGGTCTACTTGCTGAGTCATCAGCAGCCAATAACCGGCCCTCCCTGGTCCTAGGTAGGGCGTTGCCCTGCTAGCTAAGGTATTGTCACTATCCCTTGCCTCTGCCAGTCATGAGTAACCTTTAAACCTTAGGTTGGAAAGTTAGTTTTTATGTTCAGAATGGCATATCAAGTTATATGTTTTGCATATGCGAATGTTAACCTTGCCACGTGCCTCTGTTGTATAATTATTATCTTGTGTTATGTTGTACAGTCATTTTGGAGCCAATTCTTGGTGTAATATAAATGTTATGATTCAAAAAGAAAATATAGATGCTGATTTTCTTTTATAGCGTTTTCTGGTCACGTAGTCTTTACTTCGGTGGATACCATTCCTCTTTTCGATTCGGGTAATTAATTATGAAAAAAAATATATAGAGGATCCTATAGATTTGGAATGGAAATGGTTAGAGCTAAAATTGGAATATGTTACATCGTTCCCTCTTGTGCTCTAACTTTCTTTTCTTCTAACCATTGCCTTGACTGATCCTGATCTTCTTTCCTTTCGTCGTTAATCAATTAATTATAGACAAGTTACGTCATTTAAGTGTAAACATTCAATCCATATCCTGTGTTGGCCAAGATCTGAATGATAAACTGTTCTTTTGGAGTCGTCAAGTGAAACCTTCAATTGGTTTCTGGTACTCAGTTGTGCTGTTCAGTTGTAAGGCCCATACTGGCTTTTTCTAAGAATACGTTATTTGAGGATTTGAACTTGAGAATGTTTTAAATATCTTCACTTCCTTTTTTTTATTTTTTTTTTCAAAAAACTTTTTTACTCACTTGTAATAAGAATAATTATTAACCAAAACAGTATCTTCACTTTTTTTATTTGAATTACCTATTGATTAATAAAAGCAGTATCTAAACTTTTCTTTATTTGTATTACTTATTCTACTTTTATTCATTAGGTTTTAAAATTACAGCATATAAACTGCTAGTAACGCAGAGACATGAACATTTTTCTAAATTTATAGGTATAGTTAGATAGGCTGAAAACGGCTCCTCTACCTGAGTTAATAGTTTTGGTCAAACCAGCCAAAGGACCCAACATTGATGGCTACAGTAAGATTAAAAGTAATTAGAAATAATTTCTAGTTTTAATGAAACAGTGCTATTGAAGGTATCTGTTGGGAGGGCAAGAAGCCACATAATTATTAAAATTATTATGACTGAAATTACTAAAATTATTGGACGGAGTAACTGTATCTCGTGGAGGTTGCAGAGATGGAGTCTAGTGGTTTTATTATTTTTATTATATAAAAAGCCTGAGATTTTTTTTGATAGAACTGAAGGGAGCAATTTCCCTATATAAGCCAGAAGAGAAAGCTGGGAAGTGGTACAACTGTCAAGGAGAACGTCTTTTGCGTGTCATGAATACATTTGGAAGAAGTATTATTACGTTAGACGAATCAAAGAATGGATTGCCTCTGAAGCTTTTATGCCAGATGGTGTTATTAGGATTATTCAGAATCTCTCTCTCTCTCTCTCTCTCTCTCTCTCTCTCTCTCTCTCTCTCGTCTAGACGTACAAAATACACATTATGTGAGTACAATGTGAGCGGAAATGTCCTTTAGAATTGCTAAAAGTTTAGGAGCGTCTGAAAGAATTCACAAAAAGTCTTCTATTTTTACTTTAATTTTTCAGTCGCGTACAATAGAAATCATTGATAACCCATAGGCGTGCGTCGGCACAAGGTTTATTTTTTTGGTATTTTCAATGTTGGGTTTATCAGTTGTAACATCATAGTGAGCGTATTCTACTACCTATATGTGTTATCTTTAGTAGTAAAGTTGATAGGGTAATGGGAAATGGAAAGTCATCGTTAAGATGAAAATATTTCAACGTGCTGAAGTTTCTTTTCATATATCTGAGATTTTTTCATCATTTTTAGCATCCTGAAGTTTTTAATAGATTCTGGTCGGACACCTGTTTACTGTACTCTTTTATTAACATTTCATGGCTGTAGATGAGGTAAACAGATTGACAATCGGGTTTGGAAATTGTAAATAGAGCATTTCATGCTCTAAGTAATTTGCGAAAGCCAAACTGCAAATTAGGGAACAGGCATCTTGCCATAAAAAGTTCAAAAAGAGCTTACAGTGATACTCTTTGAGTCAAAATATCTTTGAGATTAAATGTAAAGTTACAAAGATATATACAGTTAACTTTAGTAGTCATCGAAACATTGGAGTATTTCCCGTTTGATCCAACTTCCACTCAAAGCATTTATCAACTGCTTTATCAGAATTATCCTAAATATTTATTGAAATTAAGAGAATTTTTCAATTGATCCAGCTTCCACATGAACAATTTATCATCTACTTTCATTCGCTATTTTTGGCTGATATTGAAAAGTTAGATGGAGTGATCTCTTGAAAGTAATTTTGAACCATCTTTGTTTCTCCCGAGAGTTTTCAATCACCTGATAAGAGGGAATTGGAAAAGGTTGATAATCCTTGAAGCTGTAGCGCCGAAGTCTTAAATTCTTACTAGGTTTTTTATTCTTTCTGATCTAGAAATATTTTAGTGAAAGACTTTCCTTGTATGATATATAAAACCAAAATGAAATGTGCCGCTTCTAATTCCTTTGTTAGTGTTTGATATAACTAAGCGGCTTTTATGATATGGTTTCATATGTGCTTGAATAAAGATGGTACTTGGCTGTTCTTAATGTTTATTCAGATGTTTTCTAATATTTCCTACATTTTTACCTCATAAAAAGCAGCTCATTGATATAATGATGTGACATATGAAAACTAACTAATTGCCCAAAGTTTTAAAACTAAATTTCACTAAAATTGTTAAATATGTCAAGTATTTCCTTTCGTTAGCAACAAAGTTATTAATAGTTTCATAGTTCATTTCTGCAAATGGCCTGCATCATTTTCAATACAAATCAATCATTACTGCTTTTATATTCTCGGTACCAAGATATGTTTGTTGGCGATTCTTAACACAGAAACTAGTGCTCACACTTAACTTGTGGTACTGATGTCGCAACTACATAACGGTATGCAATACCAATGATGGGAAATGCATTCACGACTAAATTAACACTTTTAAGGTGATAGAAATTCAAACCACACAATTTTGCACATCTTCATTATAGTAAAAACTTGATTTATTTCATTTTCCTCATCTACATCTTGTGTGCGTTATGTGTAGGCTATTCTTCAAACAACTTCATCATCATCTGCTCCTCCTACGCCTACTGAGCCAAAGGGCCTCGGTTAGATTTCGCCAGTTGACTCTATCTTCAGATTTTAATTCAATACTCCTCCATTCGTGGTGGGGAAACCAGGGATCCATTTTGCCGTTCATATTTTCCTTGTGTTTATGCATCTGCCATTCATAGTATTATGTTTGAGGTATATTTTGTCATTGTTTTTCGTAGTTCTGGTTCCGGTTTGATTAACACTGTGAAACTGAGTTTATTTCTTTAACAAATAAATCGACTCCCTTTAAAAGTCATTAGTCACGCGTATTCAAGTTTCAAAGGAGGTCTTTGCTCAATTTTGTTGACATTTTATTACTTCCAGAGTTATTTTAGCCTTCCTTTTCGAAGATATTTTACTGATGTATATCTATCTATCTATCTATCTATCTATCTATATATATATATATATATATATATATATATATATATATATATATATATATATATATATATATATATATATATATATACACGATAGAACAGTTTTTGGTCTTTTAATAATCTTAATCTGTAAAAGATCTTTTAACGAGAAAAAAAAATCCAGTCAAAGAAGACGGGTTTAGGATAAATCTTCGCCTCTTCTAGTATTTTTTTAAGTGTATATGTAAAAAAATGTGTTTATACCACCTACATGATATATTTATTACTAACTCTAGTGATTTATAGATAAGCCAATAATACCCTTTAATACCGAATTATCTCTGCCATGTGATTTCAGAGCCATAGGGAAATTCCTTTAATAATATTTTTCTGTCCTGCCAAGGATTCGAAAGTATGACCAGTAGAAAAAGATTAAACATTAGACTTGAGCCCGCTCCTCTGTCAAGAGAAATAAGTATTTATCCCGACTATGCAATACTTCATCCTGTTGAATTCAGGATTTGTATTTAGAATCACAATTAACCCATGTTCAGCATTACAGCTGATTAGTAAGTATGTAACACTTTGGCGTATTATGGTAATTACTGTACGTCGCTAATACTCAAAAGAATGTATATGTGTGAGGGATCAAACCCTAGTCTTTGCAGTTCAATGACAATTGGCTTTTTATTTAAAAAAAAAAAAAAAAACCAATAACCTTAAATACATTTAGCACTTAGGCTCCGTTCCCTCTTTAGAGCCTGGGGTGGTGTGATTAATAGCGACCTTGCCTTTTAATTGAAGAGTTCGGCGTTCGAACCCTATGTTATATAAGAGTGTTTATGTGTGTGTTTTTATGTCAGAATATGATTCTGTATTTATATATTTCTATATGAAAATGTTTAAGCATGTATATGTGTGTATATATATTTATTTATATATGATGCAAATTGTATTATTGTTGCAAGTCATGTTGTATCCCGAGTAGAATTCTCTTTTTTATCTGCTGTATATTTAATTGGCCATAAATTTTCACATTGAAGTGGCTGAGAAATAACCTTAAACTCTAAGCAGAGTAATATTTATTTTATTTTGCTTTATCATATTTGGATAGTTATCTTTATAATCAGTTCTTTATCAAGTATTAGCATTCATTCACTTCCCTGTTCAACATAAAGAATTGGTTGAATTTTTGTTTAACCTTTTATGTTTTTCTGAAAGATAATAATCGATATTGAATTATTGGTTACAAGGTTTCTTATAACGCCTCATTTTATTGTGTTATATTGGGCAGATCTTCTTTCCCACCATTCTCCCTACATTAAGTGGTCGGTTGCCTGATACGTCCTCTCCAATGACTTCCGTAAAAGGTATCCTCTTCCACCAAGGCTCTTCTCTCCATATCATCCTTCACCTTATCTCGCCATCTAATTCTCTGCTTCACTCTTCAACTTGCTCCCCCCCCCCTCCCTACCATTCATCCTCACACGTGCTCATATCATCCCAGTCGTGACACTCTATCACCTCTGTAATGTTCACCACGCTTGCCATTCTTCTTATATCACCTTTTTTTTAATCTTTCTAGTGGTGATATTCTTATAATCCATCTCAGCATTCTCATCTCTGTTCTCCCAAGCTTTCTTTCCTCTTTTTATATTTGCCATACATTATGGGCTCTCTCTCTCTCTCTCTCTCTCTCTCTCTCTCTCTCTCTCTCTCTCTCTCTCTCTCTCTCTCTCTCAGTATCCGGTGAATTGCTTATCATCATTATCTTTATGGCTGATATATTTTCTTTTCAGATTTGCTTTTAATCTTGTTTTGCAACATTTTACTTATTCAGCATAGTGTTTCTGTATTAACTGGTTAATCCTCTCTTTTATTGCAGGTAAGGTGTCTGGTGTCCCTTGTCATCCGACAATACTGCCTCTTATGTCGGTAAGATTGTCACGAACAACTCCTTTTTTTTTTTTTTTTTTTTTATACGGGTTACCTTTTAAGATTATACACACACACACACACACACACATATATATATATATATATATATATATATATATATATATATATATATATACATACACATACATACAGTATATATGTATGCATATACACACATGTATATGTATATAATTATAACATATATATATATATATATATATATATATATATATATATAAATACATGTATATACATGTATATATTCATAACATGTATAGATATGAATATATATATATTATATATATATATGCATGTATATATATTAGAATAATACTCTTATTTAAATTGAATTTAAGATGTCGTCTTAGACTTGAGACTAGCTGGTATAGAAAGGGTAAAGTTATTACTGTGAAATCCCATATTCTATTGTATAAAGCAAAAGGCCTTTGACCAAGGGTCTTTTCTTCGAAATCGATGTAGGGGACTACAGAAAGTTTCTGTAACGGTAATTGCGATCGGATTTTTTTTTTTTTCATGAAACAAATTTCATGCTTTCTTTTGTGGGATAGTTTCCCAAGTTTCAGTATATTCAACTAATTAAAACAGCTAATAGGAGAAAAGGGAGATTTTAATGTTGGGTATTTAGGGGAAAAAACGTGTTGTTCCAGATTAAGAACAGTAGGGATCCTTTTTTATCAAGGATAGGCAGAGAAATATTTATTTTATAAGGCTGTTAAGTTTTTTTAATGTTAATGCAGAATGGCCCTTCATTTTTTCTTGGAAATTACATTTTATATATATATGTGTATATATATATATATATATATATATATATATATATATATATATATATATATATATATATATATATATATATATACCTGTATATATATGTACTGTGTATATATATATATATATATATATATATATATATATATATATATATATACTGTACAGAATAAATTAGTTTAGCATTACATTTTATAGCTACAGATCAAAATTAAATTATTATTAAAACTATGTTGCGTGCAAGCATATTACATTCCTTTCGATACCTGATTGCATTGTGACATAGTTAATCTGACAGCATTCCTATAGTAGGAAGTGTTCAGAGAATTCGAATGCAATTATTAATGTTTATTGTATAGTGGCATATGGCTAAACCTATAAATACTTTCATTAATAAGCTTTCTTGCGCTGTATTTTCAATAAAATATTCTTGTCGTAGATTTTATAAGAAGGGTGTTGTTCACAAAGCGGTTGTTGTAGACGCAGGGTCTCTGGATAACCATTTTCTAGAAAAGAATACTGTGTGTGTGTGTGTGTGTGTGTGTGTGTGTAATCATTCCGGTCATGCTTGACAGACATTTGACTACTCGACCTCTCCCCGTACCTCCGGTTGGGGGAGAATGAGTAGGCATACCCTGGTGAGAGGGGTGACCCCGAGAGTTACACTTGGAAACCACAATATGTGTGTGTGCATATCTATCTAAATATTTAGCCATCATTTTTGACGGATGAGGTGTACTGTTATTAAATATTAGGGTTAGTAATGTTATATTTTAGCTCTTAAGTCGCAAATATGTCTTATTTTGATTATTGACATTCTTTTTGACAGCTTCACTAACCCGTGATAGCTTCATTAACCTGTGATAGCTAGCTCAAAGATGTCCTTTAAGACTGTCAATATTAACCACCTTAAGTGTAAATATTCACTACATGAATTTTTTTGTTTGTTTACCAACATGGTAGAATTGAATGAATCGGCTGCACTGATTGAATGGTGTCGACTGGTTGTTTGCCTCTATTTTACTTTTATTATTTTTTTTATTTAGTTGATCCCTCACGCTTGGAATGATATCAAAAGGGCTAAAAAAGGGACCAATATGCAAAGGATTAGAGAAATATTTAAAAATTGCTTCTTAATTTCATTTCATTTTTTTTCATTAACTGACCTGAAACTCATCCGTAAGATAACCGAAGTGTTTCTTTCAGACTTTCTTCAAGTGGTTCCTTGATTTTTATCTTCAAAACGGTTAAAGGTTTACGTAGGTTTGCTTGTTTGTTTGTATGCAGGATTACCTAGAAAAAAAAATCATAAAACTTTTCATTAAACACATACAGAGAGAGAGAGAGAGAGAGAGAGAGAGAGAGAGAGAGAGAGAGAGAGAGAGAGAGAGAGAGAGAGAGAGAGGGATGCTGTAAAGGAATATGTTGAACCCTTTTACCTCTGCTTTTGTTCAGTGATCCTGTTTCCCTTTTGCTTTGTTTTAATGGCACTACTTCCTCATTTAATACAAGCTTCACCTGTAACACCGAGATTAAACCAAGAGAATTAGAGCAATTCAAATTTGTCATCCGGTTCAGTAAATCGACAACTCATGTACAGTTGGATACAAGAAATCCTGGCACACCTCTTTCTCGTTAGGCAGTGCACCCTGGCACAACTTACTGGGCGACGAGTTTCTGTTTTTGTAGCCCCGCCCACCATTTCTTCTATCTCTCCCTAAACTGCTGTTTGTATACCCTCTGCCTAGTAAGGGGGGTAGAATAAGTTAAACTAATTCTTCGATATGGTTGGCTGTAATTCAGTATTTATTAGTTTTAATAGTTTATACCTGCTAATTTCTTGACATTCAAATAAGGTTTGATGGTCATGAGTAGTTTTTCCTTAATTAGTTAATGTGTTAATGCTGCTTTGAAGTTGACTAATGAAGTTTCATATCCACACCAATTGACCAAAGGTGATTTAGGAAATTAATTGGTATTATCTTGGCAGGTAACATATTTTAATCCTCATAACGTTTTTATTTTTCATTTAAGAAATTCCTGTCTTTACTATTAAAAATTAATTGCGGTTACAAGTGGGTTGTTGTCATAAGTATTTATACTTTATTAAGAGTAGTAATAGTTTAAATAGTTTAATAGTCTTGAGTAATTAAGCAACAAGTCATTTCTTGTTTATAAAAATTCTATAATTTGCTACAGAATGACAAGAAAGAAACGGTTAGGAGGGAAGGTTGTAACATAGACTAATGATTGAACATACGTGACGTCA
>NC_090727.1:20534440-20551940 GCF_036898095.1 Palaemon carinicauda | reverse complement strand
AGTATGGAAGGATAAGAAAAAGATCAGAGTTTCTTCATTCTGACGTAAGAAGAAAAAAAAGACCGAAGAAGTAAGTCATCATAAGAGAATGCAGTACTAGAGCTGTAGAGGTTTAAGAAAAAGTCTTCAGAGAAGAATTGCGTGTTTTCAACGCATACACATTCTCTCTCTCTCTCTCTCTCTCTCTCTCTCTCTCTCTCTCTCTCTCTCTCTCTCTCTCTCTCTCTCTCTCTCTCTCTCTCCATTCTAATAGAACTCCTTAAAATGAGCAAAATAACCGAAAGAAAAGTGGGAAATCTTTCAAGATTACAAATTCGTTTCTGCTTAAGAATTATCTTTTCCGCTAAAGAAATTTGGAAGATTTCACATCTTCAACACGAATCGAGGAGCAGTGTTTGGGATTGCTATAGTCTTCAAATATTTCCATAATTGTCTTCACAAATATATAGAAAATTTTAAATGAAGATCGATGCAACTAGTAGAGAATGAACGGATAATAAATGAAGACTTGCAAAAGAGCGTGAAGATTTATCTACTATTACTTCGTAGCTCTCGCTCGAGTTTGGTCTTCAGCTTTTATGATGGAGGCAAGGGGCGAATCCATCGCCACGTTCAGCAAAGAATTCACCTTACTTTATGGCGACTTCAGGGAAGAAGAATAAAAATGTAAAAATATATGGTCATTTAATACACTTCTGTAATATTATTTTGAGGATTATCGGTTGGTTTATCCATTTATTTATATAATTTTTGAAGTAGATGATTTCAGCTCAAGATTGAGACGAATGGTGAAATCTAACCGAGGCCCTTTGCATCAGTAGGTGTAGATTTATATATATATATATATATATATATATATATATATATATATATATATATATATATATATACATACATATGCCTGCGTGTTTGTATATATGTATGTATAAACACACACACACACATATATATATCTATATATATATATATATATATATATATATATATATATATATATATATATAAATGTGTGTGTGTCTGCGTGTGTGTATATATGTATATATATACACATAAATATATATACATATATATGTGTGTATGTTTGTGTGTATATGTATATATAAATATTTAAATTTTCATTGAAGGCGATTGCTTTAGTCAATGTGTTTTCCAAGGTCTCTAGACCTTGGTGTATCTTAGAAGAATCCTCGTATCTCCTCAGCTTCTTTAGATTCTCAGGCGTACGCCTTGTGGTAAGGAGAGGGACTCCCTAATATTACGTCCTCCTGGTAGGACGCACTTTTAAGAATATATATATATATATATATATATATATATATATATATGTATATATATATATATATATATATGTGTGTATTTATATACTGTATATGGATATATATATATATATATATATATATATATATATATATATATATATATATATATCCATATCAGAGGGAAGTTTTTCATGCAAACACCAAGATCAAATGTTGTAATTGTGTATTCTGCTGATGCTTCTTGGCTGCGCTTTAAACATTCTTTAAATGTTTTGAGGTCTGTAAATGCTGCATTAATCATTTGGTGATACCCAGTTACAGTTTGGAGTATTGCCAGTACTAGACACAGATCCCCATACAACAGGAATAAATTAATTCTCAAAGTGCATATGACGATCAATAATTTTGAAAAAAAGAAAATCTTGTAAATCTATAGCTTTGAAGCTGTAATTTTTAGCACATTTTGAGGGCTTCATGAGGGTTGGTCTTGACAGTTTTCTCTTAATTTCTCTTAACTCTTAATTTGGACTTTTGAATCTACTCTGCTTTTTCTTTGTTGGGTATCAGGAATAGATTTGGACAGATGAGTGACTGATTTCCAGGCATCATGTTTCCAAAATCCAAAACTTCATTTTGATTCCAACTGTGCTGTGAACTGATCCAGCCTCATAAACATCAGACACCAGATGATCAAAGTTATCCCAGTCCTCATGTTATGTTTGCTCCTTATTAACAAAGTGTTTAACAAAATATTAAATTACCTTATGTCTAGACTGTTGACTTTAATTATAACATTTAGAGAAATGCTCCTGAATGCTGCTAATCTTTGTTGTCAGGATCATTGAGAAACTGATTTTACAAAACACAAAAGGCAAATACCTCTGTAAGTCTTAGAGGTCATTATCGTTTTTTACTTACAAAAATGTGTTTGTTTGAAGAGCAAGTGTCTGGCAAGGTATATAGGAATATATGTATAAAAATTTTCCCCGATCACGCTGAACTCTCCCCGTCCCTCGGGTAGGGAGAGGAGTAGTCATATCCTGGTGCGGGGGGGAGGGGGTTAGCGTGTGTCTGCATATTTATCTAAATATTTAGCCGTCATTTTTGACAGGTCGCGTACACTAATTGCTATATAATTTTTTACTTGAAAATAGCTCATAAGGGGGTTAGGGCTGCCAGGACACATCCCGCGGTTCACTGTAGGCATTACCTAAGGGTCTTAGCTGCGTCTCTTTGGCTCTAACTGCAATTTCATCTGGAAAGAAAATCTAACAAATGCAAGTCTTCCAACACACACACACACACACACACACACACACACACACACACACCAGTGTTCATTTATCATGCTTGGTTACCCTTTGAAATTTGATGCCGCTAAAAGCTTCCAATTACGGCTGCTGAATACATTTAGAACCTCTATGACAAATGTATTAATACAGTTCCCTTTCCTAAACCATCGACGGTTTTATCAATGAAGGACATTGAAGAACAACATTATAGAGGCCAACTTTGTGGAGAGTTCATAAGACCTTTTATTTGTCTTTTACATTTGCTGTCTTTCAGTAATATAGAGGAACTCTCAATCTCTCATTGCCTCATAATGAAGAAGAAAAAAGTTGTGTCACCTCCGAAACAACTATTAATCTGTTTTGGTTTGAGATTTGCACTTACATTTTGAATTAACTATGCCAATATATATATATATATATATATATATATATATATATATATATGTATATATATATATATATATATATATATATATATATATATCTATCTATACACATATATACTCACACACACACACACACACACATATATATATATATATATATATATATATATATATATATATGTATATATATATATATATATATACATATATATATATATCTATACATATATACACACACAATCTCCCCCAAATTGCCCAAACTGCCGTTTCGTAGTTAGGCAAGGAAATGGTATGGGAAGGATTGAATCTGTGTATATGCATATCTATCTAAATATTTAGTCGTCATATTTAACGGGTTGCATACTCTAGTATGCAAGAAACTTCTTTATAAGTTTATCAAACTTTCATTTTACAGGAGTTTTAGTATTTTGTGTTTTAATCTTTTTTTTTTTTTAAATCATAGAGACGGAATCGTCTCAAGTCACCAATCATCCAGTAACAAAGAAAATAGACAACGTAATTTACGTCCCCCTCGATGTCAACTACGGATAAATTAATTTTCATTTCAACTCGATTTTTAATGTCTTTTTATCATGCTTTTTAAATTTGATTTTAACCTTATTTTTTAAAAATTTCAACATGATTTCTTTAGTCATTTTAACCCGATTTTTATTTTATCTTAACCTGATTTTCGTTTTAATCTGGTTTCCTAAATTTAATTATAACCTGATTTTTTTTTCTTTCATCGACCTTTTTTTATGTTATTTACCTTTTTTCATTTCACTTATACTTTATATCCGGATCATGTTGGACTGGTGTGACTTAAATCTGAGGTTTATCCTTGTACGTTGTATTCTACGTAGGTTTATATTGCACAAGAGTAGCGCTTTACGAAAAGTTCATGCATCAGAAAAACCACAATAGAAGTTGTTGTTGTTGTTGTTGTTGTTGTTGTTGTTGTTGTTGTTGTTGTTGTTGTTGTTGTTGTTAAAGCCCAGGGGTTCTAACAGTGAATAAAGCCGAGTGAGGAAAGGTAATAAATAAACTTGAGAGAAGTAATGAACAGTTAATTTAGAATATCTTAAATATTATTATTACTACGAGCTAAGCTCCAACGCAGAAAAATTGCCCAGTGAGAAAAGGAAACAAGGAAATAGATAAACTACAAGTAAAGTTGTGATGAATCAAAATAAAAAAAAAGTTATGAACAGTAACAATATTATAATTCTTTTGTAGAATTATAAATAGAGTCAATGCCCAAATATTCTTCCTCAGTTCAAAAACAATGATAGGTAACTAGAATAGGTCACCCGAAATCCATATATCATTTAGAAATCCAAAAGGGATTATTATTCAATATAAGCAATTAAAAGGATTACTCAGCCTCTCTCTCTCTCTCTCTCTCTCTCTCTCTCTCTCTCTCTCTCTCTCTCTCTCTCTCTCTCTCTCTCTCTCTCTCGTTGTTACGTCCTTTCCTTCTGTCATTGTTACGATCAGGCTTTGTTTAGCGAGGACCTGAGAATACCTTTCCCTCTGGCCTTTGCTTAATTTAATGTTTAGAATGTTATAATTGACCTCTTCTTTATCAAATATATGAATCCTTCAATTTTTTTTTTTCTTATTTTATTAAATAACTCGCCTTCAACTACTACGAAAGATATTAGAGCACCGAAAATAGTATCAGCATCAACTCACAATAGTTTAGCTTTTATGTAAATCTATTAGATATAACTAATGGCCTTAAGTAAAACAAAGTAAAGGAAGTGCATTAGAAAGATTGGTAGAGGACATAATTTATCCTTATTATTATTATTATTATTATTATTATTATTATTATTATTATTATTATTATTATTATTATTATTATTATTATTATTATTATTATTATTATTACTATTATAGTTATTATCTTTCTTGCTATTGTTGTTGTTGTTGTTATGTTTTATATGGAAGGAAATTTACGTGATATATAAGGCATACGTTACGTTCCATTGTAGATTAAGGCCTTATTTTAACCATAAATGTATATATATATATTTGTATATATATACTGTACACATATACAGTATGTATATGTATATATATGTATATATATATATATATATATATATGTGTGTGTGTGTATTTACATATATATATATAGTATATGTATCATCAGCCGTTGCTAGGCTTGGCCACTGCAAGAAAAAGGCCTCAGATATGTCCTTCCATACGCGTCTGTTTATGGTTTTTATATGTGAGTCCGTGTCCGCAAATTTTTTTGGTTCGTTAATCCATCGTCATCTATTTCTTCCCCTGCATGTTTGCAAAAGCTGTTATTCTTGTCCATCTATTATCGGTTATTCTCAATATATATCCTTCCCATGTCCATTTCTTTTTCTTATATGTTGTTAGAAGATCCTCTACATTTTTCCTGTCAAGCCTTCATAGCGTGATTTGGTTCCTGTCAGGTCTACGTTACATTTCTAATTCCTTTCTGCCCTTTATACATATTTTATTTTATATCCTTCCTCGCCTTCATAACTTATTTTGTTTCCTTCAAGTTGTCATAATATATTTTGTTACTTATCAGTCCTCCATAAGGTATTATTTTTTACCTACCATTCCTTCATAAAGTTTTTCGTTACTTATCAGTCCTTCATAATGTACTTCGTTACCTATCAAGCTTTCATAACATATTTTGTTACGTATCAGTCCTTCATAACGCCTTTTGTTACCTGTCAATCCTCCATAAGGTATTTTGTTACCTATTAGTCCTTCATAACGTATTTCGTCTAATATCAGTCCATAACGAATTTCGTGACCAATTAGTCCTTCATAACGTATTTCGTCAAATATCAGTCCTTCATAACGAATTTCTTTACCTATTAGTCCTTCATAACGTATTTCGTTACCTGACAGTCCTTCAGAAAGTGTTTCGGCACCTATCAGTCCTTCATAACGTGTTTTGTTACCTCTCAGTCCTTGATAAATTTTTCGAGAAAGAAGCACTTATTTAATGAAGGAGTCTTTTCTCGTGACAGACCTTCCAGAAATCTCCTTCAAGTTCCAGACGCAGACTTGAAAGGTTCCTTTGTTTACTTTTCAAAAATAAATATTTTTCTTGATGTTTTTGTATATTTGACTTACAATATAAAAGCATTTAATTTTTTTCGATCAACATGTTCCTATGATGTTGGTATAAAATTGATCCCTCTGATATGTCAATATCATGAATTTCCTAATAGTTACCCAAACGAACTGTGATACATTTTAGATGATATAATTGCTGACTGAATAACAAGCAAAATCACGCTTATCGTTTAGAGACCCGTGCATTATTTATCTGGGTTTTATGCAATCAATGTTCAATTATTTTCATTTGAAATTTGAGAGAGAGAGAGAGAGAGAGAGAGAGAGAGAGAGAGAGAGAGAGAGAGAGAGAGAGAGAGAGAGAGAGAGAGAGAGAGAGAGAAATATTGGTATGTTATTACGCAGTCAGATTAAATGTACAATATATTACTTATTCTGGATATATGCAAAATATAATCCAGTAACAATTCCTTCAGGAACTTGACCAACCATCTGGAACAGATTGATGTGAATATCCACTTGAATGTTGCAAAGTATTATGAATTCATTTTCCTCTCCTGCCAACATATATTCAGTCATTTTTCATCAAGTTTTATTCGTTACCGCTCCCTATTACTGCCAAGAACTTCATGTCTCATTTGTGTCCTGAAGATCATGAATGGAAATTAAAATTTTATCATCCACAAGTAACTTGGACATGGTGTATTTTAAGTACATTTTTCAGACTGTTCTTATAAGCATAAAATATGATCGGGCTTAACCACTGCCGTCTCAATACAGATGGCTTAACATACTTCCATGGATCACTCCTGTTCTCAACATTTCATTATGTGAATAAGAATATGCAATGCAAACTTGGTAAGTTGTCTTCCAACTATACAAGAACTTCACTTTTTTTTTTAATTATTGCTTGGAAGTTATTGAAGATTTGAGCTACCACAGAATAGCTAAACTAACAAAATCTAAAGAACTTTACGCTTTATAAAACTTTACTAAAATGTTTTGGCGCTGAATAGTTTAATTGGTTATAAAGTTCAATATTTTATACATCTAATCCATAGTAACCCAACTCGTCAGTATCTAGAGTTTTTAATGGTGATATAACGGTGTTTTCACATTGATGGTGATATGGTAACACTGACATACACACAAGTTGAGTATCAATAGATCGTTTATTTCCTTCAGATCTTCTTTGGGTACGTCTCCCGATCGGTCAATTTTGAAAGCAGATTTGTTTGGATTTGTTCTTTAATTATTTGTCAAGTCGTATTTGGGTTTGGCCAAGCTCTGTATTTTTGTCGGTCCCCTGGTGAATACGAAATTGTTCATGTAGTGACCCTTTGTAGGATTTTTTAATAGAGATAGGAGGATTTATAGAACGTGGCTATAAGTAGCCGCCTCAAACCTTAGCTTAAAATTGTTTCTTCTGTATGTCTTGCTTGGACTAAGCAAATAGACTGTACAATGCATTTTTCTACTCTTTCAGTTTGTCTCTTTTTAGTCAAATGTATATGGTACGATATAGCGCAAACTTTGCCCATGTGTTATTCGCATTGGTGCCGCTGACAAATACTGGACATTTCTAGAGTGAATAGTTCATCTTTTGTTTGTTACCTCCGCCAACGAAGGTGGAAGGAGTTTATGTTTTACGGTGGTTTGTGTGTGTTTGTCTATGAAGAGCTTCCTGGCCACAATTTTAATCTTAGAGTAATGATACTTGCGGGGATTAACTTCTATGTGAAAAGCTGTTAATGGTTAAATTTTGGAAGGTCGTGGTCAAGGTCAAGAAAAATGTCTAATTCACGTAATCAGCCAAAAGTTTAGAGATCGCTGTCACAGAGACTTCAAACTTAGTTCATATTTGAGCGTATGAAAATCCACGTCCATTAATACATGTTAAGGCCAATTATCAAGATGAAGGTCGAGCAAAAGGTCGATAAATAAGCTGCCGTGGCAGAAGTCTGTGCTCTACTGAGTTTCCCCCCTTCCCCCCCCCTTTTTTTTTCAATCAATAATCGACGTACAACTCACAAGCTATTTCGTATTGTTCATTAGCTGTGTGATTACTCAAGTGTGTAAGATGGTCTCCGTAGACTTTTTTTTAACCAAAGGTGGTTAAATGGAAAATTCGTTGAAGTTAACATGAAAAGTCGATGATATTATTGAACGAATAAGTAAGACGCAATTTATAATAATTTCTTATAATAAAGTATTTCGTACTTTATATCGTAAAGGGGTTCTTACCTGTTTCAGTCATCAAGTTTGGTAGGACCGTTGGACTCCTGAATGTTGTCCTTTCTTATTAGATTTTGGTATTGGGTTTTAGCTTTCAGTCACCTCATCATTTCTTATTGAGTTGAATAATATGAGCCTTGTTGTCATTAATTAGGAGTATGTTACTTAGCCTGAAGGATGTTTAATCACTAATGATTTTTTTTTGTAATTCGTTTGTTTTTATTTCGAAATGTTCCCATATAACTTGATTTATTTTTGTCGTTACCCTTCAGCAAATTTCAATAGTTAGCTCTCCTATTTAAATTAAAAAGTACTTGAACAACGCAAAAAAAAAAAAAAAAAAAAAAAAAAAAAAAAAAAAAAAAAAAAAAAAAAAAAAAACAATTTCATATGGATATAATTTCATGAAGTAGTTTGTTTAGTAAGAATCTACGGCCCTTTCCACATGGAAGAGTATCGAAATTCTAATACAATTTTACCTCGCTTTCCTGTTCCGAAATGTAATTAGATTGTAAAGGGTTTGACTGACTTAATTGGGTTTCATCCAAAGGTCGTCAGTGTTTCCCTTAAGTAGTAGGCTCTTCGTAATTAGATTTCAACCTGGCGATTCTTCTAATTTTTGGAAGCAGTTTCTCATTGCATCCCGTTAAAAGCTTTCCTCAGTACAAAGCTAATTTCACTGCATTTTCTATCGATAAAATGGTTTAGAATTTATAAAGATTATATATAACCTGGAGGTTCTATGTATCAAGATTCTAGAATTTTTACTATATGTATATTCTTTATATATTTGTTTTACATAAAGGCACGTACAATGAGTCTCGGAGAAAATTTATTTAGAATTTTCCCAATGGAGTCAAAGAAGAGTATTGTTTTTCTTTGCAATCTTCTGTTTAAAGCCCGCTCAAGAGTGGCAGGGGCAAGGAATTGTAGCAATTCTGTAGAGACTGGCCATATTAACATATGATCAGCGCCCAACTCTCCACCAGCTTGCTAGGACCAGGGAGGGCCTGGCAGTGGCTTCTGATGACTCAGCAGGTAGAAAATGATTCCTCCCAAACCTCCCATCATTAGCTCACAAGATTTGTGAGGTTGCAGACACTACAAGAAACTATCGATCTCAAGCGGGACTCGAATCCCAGTCCGGCAATCGGCAGAAGGTACGTTTCCAATAGGTAGCCACAACAGTTAATGTTCTTATTGTAACAGCAAATTTTTATAAAAAGGGAAACTCATGTAAAATGCGAGCGGACAGAAAAATTATATTGGTTGCTCTCTCTGTGAGTCAATCTTTTGCAATACTGTTTGGTGAAAGCGTTTGGAAAAGTTGCAGTAAGTGCAAGACAACATTTACTAGAATAAAGGCAGCATTAGTAAGCAAGAGGGTTACTTCAGATATTTTTTCCTGACTGTTGGGTTCATTTGAAAAGATTTTAGTCTTGAAAGAATTTCTTATTTTGGTTGTGGCATTTGATTTTTTTTTTCTTTTCATAAAGTTTTGTACATACCACATTTAAATGTTGAGCTCGATTGGAATAGTTTTATTAAAAGTACATAAGGCAATTCAAAATTTATGACTTTATGTAGAATTATGATGTGACTTAGTTTAATGCGTTAATGCTGCTCTGAAGTTGACTAATGAAGTCTTCCATACAAACATCAATTGACCAAAGATAATTTAGGAAATTAGTTGGTATTTTCTTGGCGTGCGTCATTTCTTTAATCCTCATACCGTTTATTTTCATTTAAGAAATTCTCTGTCTTTACTATTGAATATAAATTTCTGTTACAAGTGGGTTGTTGTCATAAGTATTGTTACATTATGAGATTAGTAAGAGGGTTCCATGGCATTACTTCGCTCCAGTAATCAAAATAGTCTAAGCATCTAAGCAACAAGTTACCTTTTGTGAATAGAATTCTATGATTTGTCGCAGAAGACAAGAAAGGAACGTTTGGTAGCATTGGCTTCGTCCTTTGTTCCAGCAGACAATCCTCACCACTCCTTCGCATTTGCCCTAAAGTTTGAAAACATATGATCTTGTTATTTGTGTTCATTGATCAGAATAGTTGAAAATCGTGAAAAAAAGGATATCTAAGTTCTGTTAATTTCTTAAATTATCGTAAATTAATCCATAGCATGAGTACTCTTATCCCAAACATAGGCGGTGAATTTTCGGGTGGTCTTACTACCAATGCCATAGCTCTTAGTAACATTTTGCGTATTAGTTTGTATTTTAAAGATCGTTCAAACAATTCAGAGTTTAATGGATTTTGTATTTAATGGCTGTAAGACTATTGTTTGAATTTGTTTTTTTCTCGAACTATTACATGAATTATGTTCTGGTCTTTAAACCATTTTGTTTAGAACATCTAGTGGATGGTTTTAGTTAGTTATTTATAGATTGTTTTCAGAACAAAGTTTACGTGTTTGATCATGATGTTATATGCATATACATGAATATGTATATATATATACACAGTATAATATACATTATAAATATATGAATATAATTTGTGTACAGTATATATATATATATATATATATATATAATATATATATATATATAATATATATATAATATATATATATATATATATATATATATATATATATATATATATATATATATATATATATAAATTTATGTTTGAGTGTGTGTCTGTGTATATACACTTACATTCTTTTGATATTCAATAAACCATTTGTCAGTGAATAAGAGACAAGATACGAAGATATGTTTCTGTTTCTTAACCTCGAAATTCTCAGGAACTTTGATGTTTCTTGGCTCATTAGGAACTTTCTTCTGCTAACAAGAGAAAAGGTCTCCATTCTGTCGCCCTTGTTACGGTATCCGGGATCCATATGAGAGAGAGAGAGAGAGAGAGAGAGAGAGAGAGAGAGAGAGAGAGAGAGAGAGAGAGAGATGTGGTTTATTAAACTAATGGTGTCCATGATCTTTTGAAGTGAAACAAGTCTCTTAAGCAGAGATGGAATAAAAAAAAGGCAACAGATAAATTACGTTTCATATTTTTTTTTCTATTATTATTATTATTATCATTATTATTATTATTATTATTATTATTATTATTATTATCATTATTATTATTATTATTATTATTATTATTATTATTATTATTGCTGGCCGTATTCCTGAAAGGGTTTGTGCTGTAAATGAATTTGTATCCAGTTTTTTTTTTCTTTTTTTTTTTAAAACCTTTCTCCTCCCGCTTCTTTTTTTTTTTGTATAACAAACAGTTCTTATAAAAGCCTCAAGCCCGTCTTTGCATAGCGTTTTTTATAAGACTTTTGTAGTGTCTTCAGGTAATTGAACACTTGTTAGTTGAAGCGTCTTCAAACTCCATCTGTTAGATTGCGTCGTGTATAGTATAATATATATATATATATATATATATATATATATATATATATATATATATATATATATATATATATATATATATTTATATATATATTTATATATATATATATATTATATATATATATATATATATATATATATATATATATATATATATATATATATGGAGCCTATCTTAATTTTGATAAAGATTATCTCATTTTTGTGTGCATATATATATGTAAATATATATTTGTTCCGACACGAATACTTTACCTCGAATTACCTCTTCGGAGGGTCCTTGACCCTCTCTCAAACTCGACCAAGATTTCCCGCGCTACCCCCCCCCCCCCTATCTCGCTCCCGATAGTTTCTACCCCCGCCGCCAGGATAATTCCTTCGGCCCGGATTAGGGCAGGTCACTGCTTTTTCCCTGGTCAGGACCTCATTAAGTCCTTGGTCGTGAGATCCGAAGCATCTCACTCTCTCGCTTAAAACTTTCGATCCTTTGGCGCGTTGTGTTCCCACGTGTTCCCAGTGTACGGACTTGTGTTTTTTCTGCGATAGTGCGTTTTCGCAAAGTGTCCTCAGTCCGTTCCCCTTGTGTTATCCAGGGTTTTCTGTAACTCGTTAGTGTTGACCTTCGTGTGCGAACGATGGAGAACGTGCGTCGTTGTCCTGGTCCTAGAGCAGGAAAGTCGTGTGGGGCTTTCCTCTCTAAACCAGAGGTGGACCCGCATTCCCTTTGTTCCACGTGCAGGGGTAAAGTTTGTTCCTCCTCGGACACATGTTCCGAGTGCGTGAGTTGGGACGGAATTCAGTGGGTACGGTATGGTACTAAGAAAAAGAAGTCGTCTAAGCGTTCCCCAAAGAAAGTGAATGGCGTGTCTTCCTTACAGTCGGTCAGTGATCGGTCCGACGAAGCCTCGGCCTCTCCGTCTCCTTCGCATAGGAGTGGCCAGCAAGCCCCCAGTGTGATTGTGAGCCATAGTGTCCTCCCAAGTGAACCCAGTGTGACGGAGGAACCAAGGGCTGGCCCCTCGGGAGTAAACGGAAGGGCCGCGAGTGTTTCGGGCGGATCGGGCCACGTGGCAGGGGAGCACGCTTCCTCAGAAGACCCGGTATGGGGCAGTGTGGCGTTCTCGGTCTCCCCCCCGCCCTCGTGGGCCGGTGCGTCGGGTTCCCCCCCGCCAGAAGAGAACCACTCGAGAATTCGTCGCCCGAGTAGCGACTCCTTCGGGTGGAAGTTACCGAAGACTCCAGGGAGGTCACCGCTAAGGATGGACGTATCCCTGGGTCCATGGCCTTCTAGCAGGGACAGAGTGGTCTCGGTACCCTCGGTATCCACAGCAGTTCCCGAGGACTTTCTCCAGCACCCTGTCTCGGACGGTCGGCGGCGAAGGGCCTCCCCTGCGCATCACTCTAGCAGTCGTTACGGGAAGAACGTGGCACCCTCGGACTCTTCGGAAGCAGACTCATCCTCCGAGGGAGAACGCAGGGAGAGACGGCACCGTAAGAGAGCGCGGACCGATAGCGATCGTTCCCGCTCTAGGTCGAGGTCGGGGCACAGTAGGAGGCGCCCACGCTCTCACTCCCGTAAGTACAAGAGGGAGGTCTCTCCCGGCGGCGGCGAATGGTTCTACGTGCCCCCAGGAGAGTCCAGGAAGCACCGCTCGCCAGACTCTCGGTCCAGTGATCGAGCCTCCAAGTTGTCACTGCCTACATACAACTTGGAACCGCTCGACCGGCCACGCAAGAAGGACCTCACTCTCAGGCACAAGTCCTCGAGGCCTTCGGTTCACCCCACCCGGCGGGAGGAAGCGCGCTTCCGAGAAGACAGCCCGACCGAACCAGCCCAACCGGGTCGGACGTCGAGCGGGAAGGACCGGTTGCCGGGTTCGGGTCTTCCCACCGGGACCGT
Source organism: Palaemon carinicauda (assembly GCF_036898095.1). NCBI lineage: Eukaryota > Metazoa > Arthropoda > Malacostraca > Decapoda > Palaemonidae > Palaemon > Palaemon carinicauda. Next base: position 20,538,416 of record NC_090727.1, on the reverse strand, counting down.
GTCCTCCGCGTCCAGAGCCTTGGCCCAGTCGAAAGGCCTCCCGGGGTCGGTGGCACCCGCCACACGGCGAGACCCGACCGTGTACGGTGCGCCCTACGGTTGCGGGACGGCCTCCCTGGGACCTAGTAGGGAGAGGCCAGTTTACCTCCCAAGCACGACTCCCCCCAGCCAAGCCGATGCCTCGGTCGACGGAGGCGAGGTTTCCCCGTCGGAGGACTCCGCCTACAGAAGGGTGGTAGCCCGCATCAGGAGGACCCATGGGATTCCAGAACCCGAGGCGCCGAAGGTGAATACCTGGAGGTCGAGCCTCTTGAGATACACACATCGGGACGTCCTTCCGAAGTCCTCTCTGGCCCTGCCCCTCGCCCCAGACCTAGTACTTGGCCAGGAGTACATCGATAACTTGGTGGCCAGCACTGCGGAGGCCCCCAGGTCCCAGAGTTCCTCCAAACTTCTCCAGGGTCTGAAACTACAGGCCAAAATTTATATCCCAGAAGGACGCCGCCCAGGCCCCTGTAGAGTGGACTCAGCCGTGGATGTCCTAGGACAAGGCGGCTCGGACGAAAGGGCCAGCTCAGCCCCTGTGTCCTTCTCGGCCTCTGAAGCAGGCATGATGGAGGAGATGTCGAGGGACATGATTAACGTCTCTTCATGGCTGGACTGGTGGGCCTCCACGTTAGTGAATGTACAGGCCTCCACAGACCCCGACGACCCGGAACAACAGAGTCTCCTGTCGGACATTATCACTTCCGGGGGGAAAGCGCTCAAATTTATGGCATATCAGGCACTCTCCCTGACGGCCAACTGGGTCCTCCGGAAGAGGGACACAGTGCTTTCCAGAGTGACAAGGAAAATCCCAGACAGACAGGCGCGAGTGATTCGCACCCTACCCCTAGGAGGAGAGTCCCTGTTTCCTTTGAAGGAATTGGAAGAAGTGATGGAGAAGGTGTCCAAGAGGAGAGAAGCCAACGTCCCTAAGCAATCATCCTCCAGGAGGCCTCCGTATAAGAGGTCAGTCTCGGATAGGACCGTGACCCCTCAAGCTGTTCCCAGCTCTTCAAGGAGGGACGCCCACTCCTCTTCCTGGTCATCATCTCCTCAGCCCTCCCGCAGGGGAGCTACAGCTTCTGCCAGCTCCTTCAGGTCGGGTTACTCCGCCTCGAAGAGGGGCAGATCAGGCCGCCCCTCTAGGAGAAGGTAGAGGGAGAGGCCCCCTACTCCCGCCCAAGCCTCGGGTTGGGGGATGCCTCAGACCCTATTGGCAAGCATGGAAAACGTATGGGGCGGATGCTTGGACGGTGTCCGTCCTGAAAGAAGGCTACAGGATCCCCTTCATAGCGGACTCACCCCCTCTTATTCCAGCCACCCAAACAGAATGGTTAGCTCCCAGGGACCCGTTGAAAAGGGCTACCCTGCAAAAAGAAGTTTCCTCCATGTTGGAAAAGGGAGCCATGGAAGAAGTCCTTCTCCCAGGGCCAGGCTTCTACAGCCGCCTGTTCCTGGTGGAGAAAGCAACGGGGGGGTGGAGACCGGTGATAGACCTGTCGGCCCTCAACAGGTTCGTCAAGAAGACGGACTTCAAGATGGACACCCCAAAATCCGTCCTGATGTCCTTGAGGTAGAAAGATTTTATGATGACGGTCGACCTCAAGGACGCGTACTTCCAAATTCCAGTCCACCCGTCGAGTCGGAAGTTCCTCCGGGTAAAATGGGGCTCCCAGATCCTGCAGTTCCGGACCCTCTGCTTCGGACTGTCGACGGCCCCTCAGGTGTTCACGAGGGTCTTCGCGACAGTCTCAGTATGGGCTCACGAACGAGGTATCCGCCTCATCAGGTACCTGGACGACTGGATTGCTCCTTTCCAGTTCAAAGGCCCTCTTGGAAGAACAAGGAAAGGACCTCCTCCGTTTCTGCAGGAGTCTGGGAGTCATTATCAACCTGGAAAAATCGAACCTAACGCCGTCCAACAAAATGGGGGTACTTGGGGATGACGTTGGGACACCGTGCAGGGGAAGGCCTTCCCCTCGGAAGACAGGATACAGAACCTCGTCAAGATCATTCAGCCGTTCCTGTCGGGGCTTCCCAGGAAAGCGAAAGACTGGCAGAGGCTGATAGGCCATCTGGTCTCATTAGAGAAGCTAGTCCCCCAAGGGAAGTTACGGCTCAGACCCGTACAATGGAACCTCAAGGCTCTATGGTCCCAGACAGGCTCTCAGAAAACATCGATCCCAGTCCTCCCGGACACGAAAACAGCCTTGAAGTGGTGGAGATGCCGGTCGAACTCCCTCAAGGGGATGCCCCTCGGGTCCTGTCCTCCCGAGTTTCTCCTGTTCACGGACGCCTCCAGCCTAGGGTGGGGAGCCCACCTGCGGGAGGAAACAGCAAGCGGGACCTGGTCAGAGACCGAAAAGCATCGCCACATCAACGTCCTAGAGCTAAAAGCAGTACAAAAGGCATGTCTGCACTTTGCAAGTCGGTTGAAGGGAAACACCGAGGCCCTAATGTGCGACAACGCCACGGTGGTAGCCTACATCAAGAAACAAGGGGCATGAAGTCGAAGGAACTGTGCGACCTCACCGTAGACATCTTGCACTGGGCGGACGAAACACCAGGTAACACTGCTAGCAAGGTTCATCCCCGGGAAAAAGAACGTGCTAGCCGACGGCCTCAGCAGGATAGGTCAGATAGTAGGGACAGAATGGTCCCTACAACCAGCGGTGGCCAGACTCATCCTTCAACGCTGGGGCTCCCCGGTGATAGACCTATTCGCAACAAAGCTCAACGCCAAGTTACCGGTTTATTGCTCCCCGGTACCAGACGAAGGAGCAGCCCTAGAAGACGCCTTCCAGCACAGGTGGGACAACCTGGACGTTTATCGCCTTTCCCCCCTTCACGCTGCTAAGACAAGTGCTCAACAGAGTAAGAACCGCCCAAAACCTAAAGATGACTTTGGTAGCGCCCTGGTGGGCCGGAGAGAGAGTGGTTCGCGGATCTGAAAGACCTGGCAAGCCATCCGCCATGGCCTCTGCCCCCCAGGTCAGATCTACTGAGTCAACCGCACTTCCTCAGGTTCCACGACAACCCTCTCTCTCTTCGCCTTCACGCCTGGAGACTATCGAGCGACTCCTGAGGAAGGAGGGGTTCTCCTCCTCCACCAGCTAAGAGGATGTCCCTATATCTAAGAAAATCCTCTACCGTAGTCTACCAGGCGAAGTGGGCCGCCTTTACGAAATGGTGCGCGACAAAACAAATAAGACCTCTCAAAGCCTCGGTCCCTGACATAGCTGATTTTCTAGTGTATCTTAGGGATAAAATAAGAATGTCAATCCCGGCTATTAAAGGAGTGCGAGCAGCCTTAGGCCAAGTCTTTCTCCTGAAAGGGCATCGACCTAGGGACCTCAAGACACATAGGGATGCTGATTAGAAGTTTCGAACAATCCTGCCCTCCCCAAGCCAGGAGAGTGCCTAGATGGGACCTGGCCAAGGTCCTGAAAATGTTGTGTCGTCCTCCCTTTGAACCGCTCAGAGATATCGGGGACAAAGATCTCACCCTCAAGACAGTCTTCTTGCTAGCCTTAGCTTCGGCTAAGAGGGTAGGTGAGATCCACGGTCCGTCTCCTACGACGTGGCACACTCCAAAGGGTGGAAGGAGGTATCTTTCAAGTTCGTACCCTCCTTTGTAGCTAAAACTCAGAACCCAGCAGTCTGGGACCCGAGGTTCGAAGGTTTCTCTGTTCCGGCCATTCCCAAGACAGGTAATACGGACGACCTGAAGTTATGCCCGGTCAGGGACGATCAGGAAGTACCTGGAAAGGACGGCCCATCTCCGTCCAGGTGCCAAGAACCTCTTCGTCTCTTCAGGCGTTAATAAGAAGCAAGTGTCCAAGAACACTATTTCCTTCTGGCTGAGACAAGTCATCACTAGGGCTTATGAAGAAGACAAGGTGGCGGTACCAGGCACTCCCCGTCCCCATGA
>NC_090727.1:20530591-20533940 GCF_036898095.1 Palaemon carinicauda | reverse complement strand
AGGTTCCTCTCATAAAAGTGTCTGGTTCACCGAGTGGGCAATATAAGATGCAATTAATAGAGGAGCCTTCGGGGAGGGTCTTCGTGTCTGATATTGGATAGGATAGTGTTAACCAAAGTCTGTTATAGATTCCAGTTACCATCTGTCAAAGGCCCTGTGCGTTAAAACCATATATGTACGTAAGCCCATTGGCATGCGTCTCAAAGTAAAAAGTAATCAGTGTATAATGAAAAGCGTTAAAATGGCAAACGTTTCATTCAAAGGTGACCCTAGTGCATCACGAAACATTCTTCTCAAGAAACGTTGATTTGTTTACCGTAACAAGTAATTGTGATAAAAAATTTGACTTTTTTCTCTGCCATCTAATAATTTTCATTCCTCCAACGAGTGGAAATATATATATATATATATATATATATATATATATATATATATATATCATATATATATATATACATACACATATATATACATATACATATATATATACATACACATATATCTATATACACATATATATACATACACATATATCTACATATATATATATATATATATATATATATATATATATATATATATATATATATATATATATATATATGCCTAGCTTACACTTGGGACATTCCCGGGAAACAAAGGTCAGGTCTCGCAAGTGTGAGGGGATCTTGGGGATCGGGGGAGTGGGCCCGTAGAGTAAGTATCTATATAGTATAACATCTGTTTTCCATGTACACTACAGCACACATATGAACTTCTATGAACAGTGATTTTGTGGGAGAGCTGCAAAGTCCCCTTCCCTGGAACGTGGTGTACCAATACCAATAACCTTGACTAATAAATTTAGGCTTTGTTGGGTATACAAAAACTGTACTTCCTCAAGGTTACCATGAAAAGAGTTGTCAGAAAGATATGTTGTGTTGAAACGACCAAGATTGAGATTTTCCTGTAAACATTTATAAAATTTTGATATCATAAATGTGTTGTTATATATTGAAAAAAAAGGGATGAAAAAAGAATATTCCCTATATATAAAAAACAACTCTCTCTCTCTCTCTCCTCTCTCTCTCTCTCTCTCTCTCTCTCTCTATATATATATATATATATATATATATATATATATCTTTCCGGTAATGCACATTGGCATTGCCACACACACGTAATTCACCCTCCCTAGGGTAGGGAGAAGGGGGTGGTAGGGGAAAGGGGGTGGGAAGGGTTGAATCTCTGTGTGAGAGCGTGTGCATGTGTGCATATCTACCTAAATGTTTATCCGTCAATTTTGACAGGTTACATACACTAGTAGAGTATAATTGCTTCAACATGAAATGAAGAAGACTTGGAATATTAGCCCAATCACAATGTTAAATATTGATTTCAAAATCTTGGCTTAATTAAGTCTGAAATACTTAACCAAGAAAAAAATAGAATGTGCAATGTGTTTACAGATGTGGTATGATCCACATTAATGACCACTGGGAAGATGCATTAGACCCTTAGGACAAATACGTTGCTTAAAAGATATTTCTTTTTTCCTAATTCCCAAATAAAAAAAGATCTACTCGTAACTTTGCTAAGTTCATCAGAAATGCATCGAGACATCTTCAAGCAACAACCTCACATCACAATCTCTTGATATTAAAAAATACCTAAAGATTATCAGAATTTTAGCTACAGAGAATATGTTTTTTTGTCTAGTTATTTTAAGTCTCTAAAAAGATTAAGTTACTTGAAGGACTTATATCAAGACGATGCAAATACAAGAAATATATTTTTTTTTCAGATTATTTACGTATATTAAGAAGCATCACAAAAACAAGTATAACCATAAGACACGTATTTTACCATAAAATTAAGATATATATAATTGCCCGCTTATGTAATTCACAGTGAAATACTTTCGTACAATCGACTTTTTCTCAACATGATTTTCGGAAGTCAAATTTAGCACAGCTTGGGACAACATTGCCACCGGGGTACATTGTCAGGTATAATTTAACAAAACGAATTTTGTCATCAAAGGCCATTTTGCGAACACAACAATGAAATGGCATTAAGGTCAAATTAATCTTCGACCATATCAAACAAATGTTTGGAGAATCTGCTATTACAAATAGTAACTCTCTTTTATATAGTATTCTCAGATTCTATGGTACAAATTATTTTATTTAAAAATTTATTGGAATATCCATTGTATTATAAAGAGTAAGTGTAGGCTACACACACACACACACACACACACACATGTATATATATATACATATATATATACATATATATATATATATATATATATACATATACATATACATATATATATACATATATATTTTACCATATATATATACAATATATATATATATATATATATATATTTATATATATATATGCAAAATATATTCATGTATAGACATATATATATATATATATATATGTGTGTGTGTGTAAATATATATATAATTTCCTATCACGCTAAGCTGCAATCGGCAATCACTCGGAAACGACAATGTTCCACAAATTGCCCAAACTGCCATGTGGTTGTTAGCAAATGGGGAGGAAGGAAGTCTTTGGACGAAGGGAATTTCCAAAAACAGTTTTTCTCTTAAGCATTCGCTAGGTATCCGTCACACGATTACTCTCACAATGGCATCGTCTTATTCTCTTTCTGTAAAAAGGTTTTCATGAAGCCATATTTTTTCATCATCCTCACCCACAATTTATCTATACTTCGGTAATTAATTGCAATTAAATTCGATTCTCGATTGTATGGATCGAGTGAATTATAGCAAATAAAAAGAACACGAGGGAGAAACGGTCGAACTAGAAAGATTTCCCATTTCTTCTTCTTCTTCTTCTTCTTCTTCTTCTTATTATTATTATTATTATTATAATTATTATTATTATTATTCTTCAAATTGTTAAAATTATTCTAAAATGTATTTTACATACCTAGAATAGGAAACGAAATATAGTCATAATAACTATTTAAAAATATTTGTTGCAATTGTAATATTCCGATGAATTAACGTAATCATTGAAGTACTTAATCATCTTCCTCGTCGAAATAATGACAACAACAACAACAACAACAACAGAGGTTATAACCATTTCCTTTCCATTCTTAATGTTTCAGTGTAAGAGTAACGTAAAAAAATAAAGGCAGCAGAAAATATAATTTACCTTCCCCGTCTTTTGATAAATATATGAGGTAGAACGAAAAGATAAATAGGAACATTACCCCTGCTTCCCTTCTACTCTCTCTCTCTCTCTCTCTCTCTCTCTCTCTCTCTCTCTCTCTCTCTAATCTCAAACTACAAAGTTTCGTATTATTAGAGGTAAATCCTATACC
>NC_090727.1:20505591-20528091 GCF_036898095.1 Palaemon carinicauda | reverse complement strand
ATATATATATATATATACATACATACATACATACATACATACATATATATACATACATACATACATACATATATATATATATATATATATATATATATATATATTTATATATACTGTACACAATTATATTCATATGTAATATATATATATATAATATATATAATATATATATATATATATATAAAGTATATTATACTGTGTATATATACATATTCATATATATGCATATAAAATCATGATCAAACACGTAAACTCTGTTCTAAAAACAATCTATAAATAACTAACTAAAACCATAAAAAACAAAATGGTTTAAGGTCCTAAACATAATTCATGTAATAGTTCGAAGAAAAAAAGTTTACACAATAGTCTTACAGCCAATAAATATAAAATCCATTAAACTCTGAAGTGTTTGAACGATCTTTAAAATACAAACTAATACGCAAAATGTTACTAACAGCTGAGGCATTGGGCAGTAGGACCACCCGAAAATTCACCGCCAACTTATTCTAAGCCTATGAGTACTCATGCTATGGATTAATTTAGCATAATTTAAGAAATTAACAAACTATTGTGACCAAACGAGAGAGAATTGAAACCTTAGAATATGCAAGCTTGCTTAGATATCCCTTTTTCACGATTTTCAACTATTCTTATGAATGAACACAAATAACAAGATCTTATGTTTTCAGACTTTAGGGCAAAACCGAAGGAGTGGTGAATTTGTCTGCTGGAACAAAGGACGAAGCTAATGTAATGACGTCACGCATGTTCAATCATTAGTTTATGTTACATCCTCCACTCAACCCCCCCCCCACAAAAAAAAAAATTGTCTTTTGCGACAAATTATAGAATTTTATATACTAAAAGTATCTTGTTGCTTATATGCTTAGAATATTTTGACTATTACTGGAACCCTCTTACTAATATCATAACGCATAAATACTTATGAAAACAACCCACTTGTAACAGAAATTCATATTCAATAACAAGGACAGTGAATTTCTTGAATAAAAAAAAAAAAAAAAAAATAAAAAAAAAACGGTATGAGGATTAAAGAAATGACGCACGCCAAGACAATACCAACTAATTTCCTAAATTATCTTTGGTCAATTGATGCTGGTATGGAAGACTTCATTGGTCAACTTCAAAGCAGCATTAACGCATTAAGCTAAGTCACATCATAATTCCAAAAAAAAGTCATAAATTTTTAATTACCTTATGTAGTTTTATTAAAAATATTACAATCGAGCTCAACATTTACAAGTAGCATGTACAAAACTTCATAAAAAAAAAAAAAAAAAAAAAACTATCAAAATTGGAAATTTTTTCAAGAATAAAACCTTTTCAAATGAAACCAACAGTCAGGAAAAAATATCTGAATTAACCCCCTTGCATACTAGTGCTGCCTTGGTGGGGGAAGTCGGCATCCCCAAATTGCCTTTAGTCTAGTAAATGGTGTCTTGCACTTACTCCTTACTGCAACTTTTCCCAACGCTTTCACCGAATAACATTGCAAAAGATTGACTCACAGAGAGAGCAACCAATATAATTTTTCTGTCCGCTCGCATTTTACATGTTTCCCTTTCTATAAAAATTTGCTGTTACAATAACAATAAGTGTTGTGGTTGCCTATTAGAAACGTACCAACCAGCCGATTGCCGGACTGGGATTCGAGTCCCGCTTAAGATCGATAGTTTCTTGTAGTGTCTGCAACCTCACCAATCTTGTGAGCTAATGATGGGAGGTTTGGGGTGAATCATTTTCTATCTGCTGAATCATCAGAAGCCACTGCCAGGCCCTCCCTGGTCCTAGCTTGGATGGAGAGTTTGGCGCTGATCATATGCATATAAGGCCAGTCTCTACGGAATTGCGACTATTCCTTGCCTCTGCCATTCACGAGCGGGCTTTAAACAGAAGATGGTAAGGAAGAATAACAACGCTCTCCTTTGACTCCATTGGGAAAATTCTAAATAAATTCTCTCAGACTCATTGTAAGTGTCTTTATGTAAAACAAATATATAAAGATTATACTTATAGTAAGAATTCTAGAATCTTGATACATAAAACCTCCAGGTTATGTATAATCTTTATATATTCTAAACCATTTTATCGATAGAAAATGAAGTGAAATTAGCTTTGTACAGAGGAAATCTTTTAACGGGATGCAATGAGAAACTGCTTCCAAAAATTAGAAGAATCGCCAGGTCAAAATCTAATTACGAAGAGCCTACCACTTGGGGAAAACACTGGCGACCTTTGGATTAAACCCAATTACGCCAGTCAAACCCTTTATAATCTAATTACATTTCGGAACAGGAAAGCGAGATAAAACTGTATTCGAATTTTGTTACTCTTCCATGTGAAAAGGGCCGTCGATCCTTACCAAACAAACTATTTCATGAAATTATAACCACTACCTATTGCAGATGAAATTAAAAGTGTATATATATATATTTTTTTTTTTTTTGCGTTGTTCAAGCATTTTTTAATTTAGTTAGAATGAGAGCTAACTACTGAAAATTACTGAAGGGTAACCACAAAAATAATTAAGTTATATGGGAACATTTCGAAATAAAAACAAACGAATTACAAAAAAAAATCATTAGAGATTAAACATCGTTCAGGTCAAGTAACATACTCTTGATTAATGACAACAAGACTCATATTATTCAACTCAATAAGAAATGATGAGGTAACCGAAAGCTAAAACCAAATACTAAAATCTAATAAGAAAGGATAACATTCGGGAGTCAAACGGTCTTACCAAACTTAATGACTGGTACAGGTAAGAAGCACTTTACGATATAAAAGTACGAAATACATTATTTATGAAAAATCATTATAAATTGCGTCTTATTTATTCGTTCAATAGTAACATCGACTTTTTATGTTAACTTCAACGAATTTTCAATTTAACCACCATTGTGGTTAAAAAAAAAAAAAAGTCTACGGAGACCATCTTACACACTCGAGTAATCACACAGCTAATGAACAATAAGAAATAGCGGCTTCCGCCGCGGCAGCTTATTTCTCGACCTTCATCCTGACATGTGACCTTAACATGTATTAATTGGCGTGGATTTTCATGCGCTCAAATATGAACTAAGTTTGAATTCTCTGTGACAGCGATCTCTAAACTTTTGGCTGATTACGTGAATTAGACATTTTGCATGACCTTGACCACGACCTTCCAAAATTTAACCATTAACAGCTTTTTACATTGCAGTTAATCCCTGCAAGTTTCATTACTCTAAGACTAAAATTGTGGCCAGGAAGCTTCATAAACAAACACACACAAAGGGGGGGGGGGGGGGTAAAACATAAACTCCTTCCACCTTCGTTGGCGGAGGTAACAAACAAAATATGAACTATTCACTCTATAAATGTACAGTATTTGTCTGCGGCACCAATGCAAATAACACATGGGCAAAATTTGCGCTATATCGCACCATATACATTTGACTAAAAAGAGACAAGCTGAAAGAGTAGAAAAATGTATTGTACCGTCTATTTGCTTAGTCCAAGCAAGACCTACAGAAGAAACAATTTTAAACTACGGTTTGAGGCGGCTACTTATAGCCACGTTCTATAAATCAACCTATCTCTAATACAAAATCCTACAAAGGGTCACTACATGAACAATTTCGTATTTACCATTGGACCGACGAAAATACAGAGCTTGGCCAAACCCAAACAAGACTTGACAAAGATTTAAAGAACAAATCCAAACAAATCTGCTTTCAAAATTCACCGATCGGGTAGACGTAACCAAAGAAGATCTGAAGGAAATAAACGATCTAATGATTTTCAACTTGTGTTTATGTCAGGGTGTTACCATAGCACCATCAATGGGAAAACACCGTCATATCACCTTTAAAACTTCTAGATATTGACGAGTTGGGTTACTATGGATTAGATATATAAAATATTGAACTTTATAACCAATTAAACTATTCAGCGCCGAAACATTTTAGTAAAGTTTTATCAAGTGTAAAGTACTTTAAATTTTGTTAGTTTAGCTATTCTGTGGTAGCTCCAATCTTCAATAACTTCCAAACAATAATTAAAAAATAAAGTGAAGTTCTTGTAAAGTTGGAAGACAACTTACCAAGTTTGCATTGCATATTCTTATTCACATAATGAAATGTAGAGAACAGGAGTGATCCATGGAAGTATGTTAAGCCCGATCATATTTTATCCTTATAAGAACAGTCTGAAAAATGTACTTAGAATACACCATGTCTAAGTTACTTGCGGATGATAAAATTTTAATTTCCTTTCATGATCTTCAGGACACAAATGAGACATGATGTTCTTGGCAGTAATAGGGAAAAGCAACGAATAAAACTTGATGAAAAATAACTGAATATATGTTGGCAGGAAAGGAAAATGAGTTAAGAATACTAAGCAACATTCAAGTGGATATTCATATCAATCTGTTCCAGATGGTTGGTCAAGTTCCTGAAGGAATTGTTACTGGATTATATCTTGCATATATCCGGAATAAGTAATATATTGTACATTTAATCTGACTGCGTAATAACATACCAATATTTCCCTCTCTCTCTCTCTCTCTCTCTCTCTCTCTCTCTCTCTCTCTCTCTCTCTCTCTCTCTCTTACATTTCAAATGAAAGTAATTAAACATTGGTCGCATAAAACTCTGACAAATAATACATGGGTCTCTATATAATCCCTGTGATTTTGCTTGTTATTCAGTCAGAAATCATATCATCTAAAACGTACCACAGTTCGTTTGGGTAACTGTTGGGAAATTCATGACATTGACATATCAGAAGGATCAATTTTATACCAACATCATAGGAACATGTTGATCGAAAAAAATCTAGTTTAGAAATACAAGATGTAGACCGGATTAGCACAAATTATAACAATTAAATGCTTTTATATTTAATAGTCTAATATACAAAAATGTGCCATCAATAAACTTACAAAATATAAAAAAATTCTAGTTTTCAATGCAAAAAAAAAATAAATAAATAAAAAAAAAAAAGTTATTCCCCCTCCTGAAAAATATTTATGTTTTCGAAGAGCATGTTTGCACAAGCCAGCAATCCGCCCAGTGCATGAGAGAACTCAAGCACTTTTATTCATAATGAAAGAGTGAACAAGAGAACCTTTCAAGTCTGCGTCTGGAACTTAAAGGAGATTTCTGGAAGGTCTATTACGAGAAAAGTCTCCTGGAACAAATAAGTGCTTCTTTCTCGACAAATTTATCAAGAACTGATAGGTAACAAAACACGTTATGAAGGACTAATAGGTAAATAAAGTCGTTATGAAGGACTGATATTTGACGAGATACGTTATGAAGGACTAACAGGTAACAAAATGCCTTATGTAGGATTGACAGGTAACAAAACACGTTATGAAGGACTGATAGGTAACAAAATGCCTTATGTAGGATTGACATATAACAAAACACGTTATGAAGGACTAATAGGTAACAAAATGCCTTATGTAGGATTGACAGGTAACAAAACACGTTATGAAGGACTGATAGGTAACAAAATGCCTTATGTAGGATTGACATATAACAAAACACGTTATGAAGGACTAATAGGTAACAAAATGCCTTATGTAGGATTGACAGGTAACAAAACACGTTAAGAAGGACTGACAAGTAACGAAATTCGTTATGAAGGACTTATATTTGACGAAATACGTTATGCAGGACTGCTAGGTAACGAAATTCGTTATGAAGGACTGATATTTGACGAAATACGTTATGAAAGACCAATAGGTAACAAAATACCTTATGGAGGATTGTCATGTAACGAAATGCGTTATGAAGGACAGATAGGTAACAAAATATGTTAGGAAAGCTTGATGGGTAACGAAATACTTTATGAAGGAATGATGGATAACAAAATACCTTATGGAGGACTGATAAGTAACGAAATACGTTATGAAGGCATGGAAGGACAAGAAATGAAATATGTATAAAGGCCAGAAAGGAATTAAAAATGTTATGTAAACCTGACAGGAAACAAAGTAGAAGATATTCTAACAACATATACGAAAAAGAAAAGGACATCGGCAGGACATATAATGAGAATGACCGATAATAGATGGACAAGAAGAATAACAGCTTTTGCAAACGATGCCAGGGAAGAAATAGATGACGATGGATTGACGAACCCAAAAAAATTTTCGGACATAGACTGGCATATAAAAACCATAAAGAGACGCGTATGGAAGGACAGGTCTGAGGCCTTTTTCTTGCAGTGGCCTAGCAACGGCTCATGATATATATATATATATATATATATATATATACACATGTATATGTATATATATATATATATATATATACAGTATATATATATATATATATACATATACATGTGTATGTGTATATATATATATATATATATATATATATGAAAAATTTTAAGTAATTTTTATTTTTCCTAACATACTTACCGAGAATTACCTCTTCGGAGGGTCCTTGGACCTCTCTCAATCTCGACCAAGATTTTCCGTGCTACCCCCCCCCCCTATCTCGCTCCCGATAGTTCCTACCCCCGCCGCCAGGATAATTCCTGCGGCCCGGATTAGGGCAGGTCACTGCTTTTCCCGGGTCAGGATCTCATTAAGTCCTCCGTTTAGCCCGACTCGGCAATAGAAGAATGGCACTCGGGGACGGAAGGGAGGGCCATTACTCAGAGGTAATTCTCGGTAAGTATGTTAGGAAAAATAAAAATTACTTAAAATTTTTCATTTGTTCCGACACGAATACTTTACCTCGAATTACCTCTTCGGAGACTTACACTTTAGGAGGCGGGAGAGCCATTCTGCCACTTGGTTAGGCACATGGTGCCTGGAGGGCTACGTAATGCGGGGGTACAGAGAGCGGATAGGGGGTAGCAGGGAAAACTTACGCTTATAATTTTAGGGTTACCTCTTGACATTTTCTCTACTGAGTCTTCTCCTGACGAAGTAGGGATGAGACTATTCACTTGTTGGGGACGTCTTCCAGCCTGCCACTACACAGCTTGGAGGGCGGCGATGACTGTCCCAATGGAGAATCCATCCAAAGACTTTCTTGAGTAGTCTTTGAGTTAGTGGGCCGTGAAGGTCGACTGGTGTGACCAAGTGCCGGCCTGCAGGATCTGGCCCACTGCCATATTTCTCTCAAAGGCCAAGGAAGTGCTCAGGCCTCTGATGTCATGGGGACGGGGAGTGCCTGGTACTGCCACCTTGTCTTCTTCATAAGCCCTAGTGATGACTTGTCTCAGCCAGAAGGAAATAGTGTTCTTGGACACTTGCTTCTTATTAACGCCTGAAGAGACGAAGAGGTTCTTGGCACCCGGACGGAGATGGGCCGTCCTTTCCAGGTATTTCCTGATCGTCCTGACCGGGCATAACTACAGGTCGTCCGTATTGCCTGTCTTGGGGATGGCTGGAGAAGAGAAACCTTCAAACCTCGGGTCCCAGACTGCTGGGTTCTGAGTCTTTGCTACAAAGGAGGGTACGAACTTGAAAGATACCTCCTTCCACCCTTTGGAGTGTGCCACGTCGTAGGAGAGACCGTGGATCTCACCTACCCTCTTAGCCGAAGCTAAGGCTAGCAAGAAGACTGCCTTGAGGGTGAGACCTTTGTCCCCGATATCTCTGAGTGGTTCAAAGGTCGGACGACACAACATTTTCAGGACCTTGGCCAGGTCCCATCTAGGCACTCTCCTGGCTTGGGGAGGGCAGGATTGTTCGAAACTTCTAATCAGCATCCCTATGTGTCTTGAGGTCCCCAGGTCGATGCCTTTCAGGAGAAAGACTTGGCCTAAGGCTGCTCGTACTCCTTTAATAGCCGGGATTGGCATTCCTATTTTATCCCTAAGGTACACTAGAAAATCAGCTATGTCAGGGACCGAGGCTTTGAGAGGTCTTATTTGTTTTGTCGCGCACCATTTCGTAAAGGCGGCCCACTTCGCCTGGTAGACTACGGTAGAGGATTTTCTTAGGTATAGGGACATCCTCTTGGCTGTGGAGGAGGAGTACCCCTCCTTCTTCAGGAGTCGCTCGATAGTCTCCAGGTGTGAAGGCGAAGAGAGAGAGGGTTGTCGTGGAACCTGAGGAAGAGCGGTTGACTCAGTAGATCTGACCTGACGGACAGAGGCCACGGCGGTTGACTCGATAGGTCTTTAGTTCCGCGAACTACTCTCTCTGTCTAGCCACCAGGGCGCTACCAAAGTCATCTGTAGGCTTCGAGCCACCTTTATTCTGCTGAGCCCATGTCTTATCAGCGTGAAAAGGGGGAAAACGTACACATCCAGATTGTCCCACTTGTTCTGAAAAAAGAGTCTTCTAAGGAATCTTTCGGGGTCTGGTACAGGGGGGCAATAGACTGGGAGTTGGGCGTTGAGGTTGTTGCAAGTCGGTCAACCACCGGGGAGCCCCATCGTTGAATGATGAGCTTGGCTATTCCTGGGGGAAGGGACCATTTTGTCCCTACTATGTGGCCCATTCTGCTGAGGCCGTCGGCCAGGGCGATTTACTTTCCGGGAAAGAACCTTGCTAACATCACCCCTTGATTCCCTATCACTCAGTCTAGATTCTCTATGGTGAGATCGCCCAACTCCTTCGATTACAAGTACCCTGCTTGTTCATGTATGCCATTACCGTGGTGTTGTCGCTCATCCACGCCACGGAGTTCCCCTTTAGCAGACTTGTGAAGTGTAGGCATGCCTTCTGGACTACTTCTAACTCCAGGACATTGTGTGGAGTTGTCTCTCCCCTTCCAACCAGGTCTCTCGTGCCGCTTCGTCGAGGGGAAGGGCTCCCCATCTCTGGTTGGAGGCGTCTGTGAACAGTAGGAACGGCTGACTAATGAGCCTGAGGTGTCATATCTTATTCTCCGAAGGGAAAAATTCTCCCCGAAAAAAGGTCTAATGTCATTCCCCAGTAGTTCATTCCGGTGGAAGGGGATAGATTTTGCTACTTCGGGTAGATTCAGTTCCCCAGATCCTTGCCAAACTGGAGGAGACTTCTCCCTTGTTCCTCCAAGAGGACCTTTGAGGCGGGAAGAAGCTACCAGCCGTCCAGGTATCTGCTAAGGCGAATGCCTCGTTCGTGGGCCCCCTTGCGACAGCCGTGGGGACTCTCACGAACACTTTGGGCGTTGTTGACAGACCAAAGAAAAAGGGGTCCTGAATTGCAGGAACTGGGAACCCTATTTCACCCGGAGGAACCTCCGACCCGAGGTGTGGACCGGAATCTGGAAGTATGCGTCCTTGGGGTCGATGGTATTCTACAATCTTTCTCCCTCAAGGACAGCAGGACCGAATTCTGCGTGTCCATTAGAAGTCCGTCATCTTGATGAACCTGTTGAGAGCTGACAGATCTATAACCGGCCTCCCCCCCCGGTCGCTTTTTCTGCCAGGAATAGGCGACTGTAGACACCTGGTCCTGGGAGAAGAACTTCTTCCATGGTACCCTTCTCTAGCATGGACAACACCTCCTCTTGAAGGGCGGTCCTCTTTAACGGGTCTTTAGGATCTAGCCATCTATCCGGTTGGCCGGAAAAGGCGTGGGTGGTTCCGTTAGGAATGGAAGTCCGTAGCCCTTCTTTAGTAAGGACACTGTCCAAGGTTCCGCTCCTTGAGCCCTCCATGCTTGCCAATGACGCCTGAGTCATCCTCCAACCCGAAGGTTGGGTGGGGATAGGGAGCCTCCCACTCTTCCCTTCTTCTAGAGGGGCGGCCTGACCTGCCTCCCCTAGAGGCGGGGTAACCCGACCTGAAGGAGCTAGAAGGCGCTGGAGCTCCCCTGTGGAGGGGCTGAGGCGTTGCGGACCAGGAGGACGAGGGCTTCTCTCCTCGTAGTGCTGGTAGATGCTTGGGGTGTCGCGGCACTATCCGAGACAGATCTCTTCTAGGGTGGTCTCCTAGGAGTCGTAGGTCTGGGGACGTTAGCCTCCTTCTATTTCAAGACCTTCTCCACTATGGTTTCTCGTTCCTTCCGAGGAAACAGAGATTCTCCCCCCAAGGGAAAGCTGCGATGGGTCGCGTCCCCCTGTCTGGTGCCTACCAAGACACTTACGCCAGAACAGTGTTTCGCTTCCAGAACACCCAGTTATCTGTTAGTGTGAGAGACTGAAAAGTCACTAACCTAAGGGTTGAAGGCCTTGCTGGACTTATAGTTTTATAATTTATTTATGAAAGATTTATTTTAATGTTGTTACTGTTCTTATATTTTATTTTTCCTTGTTTCCTTTCCTCGCTGGGCTATTTTCCTTGTTACGGCCCCGGGACTTATAGCATCCTGCTTTTCCTACTAGGGTTGTAGTTTAGCAAGTAATAATAATAACAACAACAATAATAATAATAATAATAACAATAATAACTTATTGCAGACTATTTAGCTTCACGACTATCAGGGTCCCTGAAGTCTGGGCTTCTCGTTAAGAATTATTCTAGATGTCTAATGATGTCAATACCTAAGAGATTTATTACTCATGACGATCGATATCCTTTCAAGTGTAATACCTGAAAGAACATGAAGAGTAGACACATTCGTGTAAAGGACACACCTGGCAATCATGTAAAAGAAAATGATTTTTATCTCAATATAAAACATGAATGGGTTTCCATTTTTTTTTTTTTTTTTTTTTTTAATCGATTCCAATAGGGCACTCCCCGGTCGCTTCGGTTCTGGAATCCCAGGCACTCCCTTGCGGTGGTACCGGTTTCCCCGGCGGGGAGCTCCGCACCCGGTTCGGGGTCAGAACCGGCAACGCCGTACCGTCGAGGACTACTGTTCGTGTATTCTCTCCGGGGGACGCGGACGCGGATCCTCGTGGGCTGCCCCAACGGAGGGAACCGTTCCTTTTAAGTCCGAGGGCCGAACCAGCTGCGCTGATTCGGCCAGGCTGCCCGTAAATAAGCCCGCTTACACCTGCGGGCGGGCTGGGGGACGCGGACGCGGATCCCCGTGGGCTGACCCGACGGAGGGAACCGTTCCTTTTAAGTCCGAGGGCCGAGCCAGCTGTGCTGATTCGGCCAGGCTGCCCGTAAATAAGCCCGCTTACACCTGCGGGCAGGCTGGGGGACGCGGACGCGGATCCCCGTGGGCTGACCCGATGGAGGGAACCGTTCCTTTTAAGTCCGAGGGCCGAGCCAGCTGTGCTGATTCGGCCAGGCTGCCCGTAAATAAGCCCGCTTACACCTGCGGGCGGGCTGGGGGACGCGGAAGCGGATCCTCGTGGGCTGACCCGACGGAGGGAACCGTTCCTTTTAAGTCCGAGGGCCGAACCAGCTGTGCTGATTCGGCCAGGCTGCCCGTAAAGAAGCTCGGTTACACCCGTTGGCGGGGTGAACCGGAGGCTTCGCGGTCTTACGCCTGCCTGAAGAGGCCTTCCCGCATTTCTCCCTGCGAGGGTTATATCTGCGTCTGGAGGATGGCCTTCGTGGTGAGAAAAACCCTGGGTTGTCGGTCCGGGGGGACGCTGCAAGACAGACCTGGGGGGCTCCTTCTCGGCGAGGCCCTCGGCTGCAGAAGAGACTGAAAAATACGCTAAGAGACTGGAGAAGAATTAGAGACATTTTCCCCCACATGGGGTCATCAGAGGAGACGTGGCCTGCTTGCACCAGGACTCCGTCTCCCCACACACTCCCGAAAGTAGTACTTACCTCGAACTACTTCTTAAGAGTTATCTTCTACACAATAAACCAACCTCGTCTCCTACTCTGGGTAGGAGAGGGTGGTAGGGAAGCTCAGCCCGGCGGGACGCCCGGCGCTAGTCTTCTTAGGCGAACCCTTCGTCGCCCACTTCCTCTTGGTGCTATACCGCACCCACTCAAATTCTTGGGGAAGAGCAATGGGCACTTCCCCTCAACTGACTTACCTCGTCCCCTATTCTGGGTAGGGGAAGATGGCTGTATAAGAATCTCTATTCGACGAGGCATCGGGAATTAAGTTGGCGAAGAGAGGCTCGTCTTCCTACGAGCCTCTTGGATGTATTCTTCCTTTTAGTGCCGAAGTGCACTCACTGCACTACGTTCCAGGACCAGTAGTCCTGACACGTGGTTGAAGAGGAACATAAGCTGCCCCTACACGGCAACACCGAGGATAAGGGGAGGAAGAACGATTTCTTGTAAAAAGTTTTCCTTTCAGCTATCAATTCCTTGAAGAAAATCAAGGAATACAGTTCCATAACGCACACAACGCACGACACAAGCACTAAGGGAATGAATTAAACACCGGGTAAGGACACGGTTGAAAAGTGAACGCACAGGAACACTTGGGAGGTACACTGCGAAAAAACACAAGTCCGTACACTGGGAACACGTGGGATCACAACGCGCCAAAGGTTCGAGAGTTTAACCGAGAGAGAGTGAGATGATTCGCATCTCACGACCCAGGACTTAATGGGATCCTGACCCGGGAAAAGCAGTGACCTGCCCTAATCCGGGCCGCAGGAATTATCCTGGCGGCGGGGGTAGGAACTATCGGGAGCGAGATAGGGGGGGGTAGCACGGAAAATCTTGGTCGAGATTGAGAGAGGTCCAAGGACCCTCCGAAGAGGTAATTCGAGGTAAAGTATTCGTGTCGGAACAAATATATATATATATATATATATATATATATATATATATATATATATATATATATATATAATTTCCACCAACCGAAATACTTACTTGATTCAATATGAACCGGGTATGTTTCGTACTATGCGAACCGGATGACTATTAAGGACCAAGCGAATTTCATTTTGGCTTAATCCCTATTATAATTTCCTTTAAAATTTCAAGCCAGGAAACATCTCTATTGCGTGATATAATGAAGTTTTATGATGTTCTTACTATTAAGCCTTTAATTCGAAAGGGAATTATAAGATTCAATATTATCTTTCCAGGCAAGATTCGAACCCAAGTATTTATGGTTAAAATAAGGCCTTAATCTACAATGGAACGTAACGTATCCCTTATAAATCAAGTAAAATTCATTCTATATACAGCATATCAACAACAACAAGAGCAAGAGAGAATATGATAATAATTATAATAATAATAATAATAATATTAAGAAGAAGAAGAAGAAGAAGAAGAAGAAGAAGAAGAAGAAGAAGAAGAAGAAGAAGAAGAAGAAGAAGAAGAATGATGCTAATGATGATGATGATAAATTATGTTCCCTACCAATCTTTCTACTGCGCTTCCTTTACTTTCTTTACTAAAGACCATTATTGATATCTAAAAGATTTACATAAAAGCAAAACTATTGTGAGTTTATGCTGATACTATTTTCGGTGCTCTAATATCTTTTGTAGTAGTTGAAGGCCAGTTATAAAAAAAAAAAAAATGTTGAAGGATTCATATATTTGATAAGGAAGAGGTCAATTTTAATATTATAAATATTAAAGTAAGCAAAGGCCAGAGGGAAAGGTATTCTTAAGTCCTCACCAAACAAAGCCTGATCGTAACAATGACAGAAAGAAAGGACCCAACTACAAAGAGGTTGGAGAGAGAGAGAGAGAGAGAGAGAGAGAGAGAGAGAGAGAGAGAGAGAGAGAGAGAGAGAGAGAGAGAGCTGCCAGGCTGAGTAATCCTTTTAATTGCCTATATTAAATGTTAATTCCTTTTGGAATTCAATATGATATCAGGATTTTGGGTGACCTATTCTAGATACCTATCTTTGTTTTTGACAAGAGGAAGAATATATGGGCATTGCCTCTCTTTATAATTCTACAAAAGAGTTTTAATGTTGTTACTGTTCATAAAATTTCTTATTTTGACTCATCGCTATTTTTACTTGTAGTTTATCAATTACCTTTTCTCACTGGGCTATTTTTCCGTGTTGGAGCTTAGCTCGTAGTAATAATAATAATCAAGATATTCTAAATTAATTGTTCATTACTTCTCTTGAAGTTTATTTATTACCTTTCCTCGCTCAGCTTTATTCCCTGTTAGAACCCTTGTGCTTTAATAATAATAATAATAATAACAATAATAATAATAATAATAATAATAATAATAATAATAATAATAATAATAACAACAACAACTTGTATTGTGGTTTTTCTGATGCATGAACATTTCGTAAACCGGTACTCTTGTGCAATATAAACCTACGTAGAATAAGACGTAAAACAATAAACCTCAGATTTCAGCCACACCAGCTCAACATGATCCGGAAATAAAGTATAAGTGAAATGAAAAAAAAATGTAAATAACATAAAAAGAGGTCGACGAAAAAATAAAAAATCAGCTTATAGTAAATTTAGGAAACCAGATTGAAAAGAAAATCAGGTTAAGATTAAATAGAAATCGGGTTAAAATGAATAAAGAAATCATGTTAAAATGTTTAAAAATAAGGTTAAAATTAAATTTGAAAAATCAGGATAAAATGACATTAAAAATCAGATTAAAATTAAATTAACTTATCCGTAGTTGACATCGAGGGGGACATAAATTACGCTACCTATTTTTTTTGTGATTGGTGACTTGAGACAATTCCGTCTTCTATGATTTTTAAAAAATGATTAAAAGACAAAATATTAAAACTACTGTGAAATGGAAATTTGAAAATAAACTGATAAAGAGGTTTCTTGCATACCAGAGTATGCGACCCGTCAATTATGACGACTAAATACTTGGATATGCACATACACAGATTCAACCCTTCCCATACCCTTTCCTTACCTAACTACGAAACGGTAGTTTGAGCAATTTGGGGGAGATTGGCGTTTCTGAGTGGTTGCGCCCAACGTAACTGAATATATATATATATATATATATATATATATATATATATATATATATATATATATATATATATATACATATATATATATATATATATATATATATATATATGCAGAAACTTGTTCTTTATCATAAAAGGGAAATGATTCTAAAAAAAAAAAAAAACTGAGGTACGAACGGTCATCGACATAAACTTGGCCAAATGTTTCTATATAGTTTGGTTACAAGTTTGTGTAAAAAGTCTTTGCTTAATCAAATGGATTTTATTGTAAGATACTTTTTTCACATTAATTGTCGAAAGGAGAGATAAAAGGGGGTAACTAATAATAAACTACTTTTTATTACTGTTTTAGTTATAGAACACAACCAATACTATTGATTTATAGCAACGACAAAAAAGGGAAAAGAAAATTAACTTTTCTTTTACTTTTACTTGCATATTATAACAATTAACTTTATTTACATACGAAATGTTTTCACTATAAAGGTAAGATCTGGTTAAACAATATGAGACTGCTTCCCCGTTCCAGTAAGTGTGTTTGTTCTTATGTATGCACGTATGTACGTGTATGTGTATCTGTGTGTGTGTATATATATATATATATATATATATATATATATATATATGTATACAGAGAGAGAGAGAGAGAGAGAGAGAGAGAGAGAGAGAGAGAGAGAGAGAGAGAGAGAGAGAGGAACTCTCAATCTCTCAATGCCTCATAATAAAGAAGAAAAACAGTTGTGTCTTCTCCGAAACCACTATTAATCTGTTTCCGTTTGAGATTTGCATTGACATTTTGAATTAACTATGCTATTATATATATACATTTGTCATAGAGGGTCTAAATGTATTCAGCAGCCATAATTGGAAGCATTTAGCAGCATCAAATTTCAAAGGGTAACCAAGCATGATAAATGAACACTGGTGTGTGTGTGTGTGTGTGTGTGTGTGTGTGTGTGTGTGTGTGTGTGTGTGTTGGAAGACTTGCATTTGTTAGATTTTTATTCCAGATGAAATTGCAGTTAGAGCCAAAGAGACGCAGCTAAGACCCTTAGGTAATGCCTACAGTGAACTGTGGGATGTGTCCTGGCAGCCCTAACCACCTATATCCAAGTAAAAATTTATATAGAAATTAGTGTACGCAACCTGTCAAAAATGACGGTTGAATATTCAGATAGATATGCACACAAACGCTAAAGGCCCCCCCCACCCTTCCCCATAAGGATATGACTACTCCTCTCCTCCCTACCCGGGGAACGGGGAGAGTTCAGCGTGATCAGGAAAAAATATATATCCATATAGTCCTATATAGCTTGCCAGACACTTGCTCTTCAAACAAACAGAACATTTTTGTAAGTCAAAAACTATGATAATCTCTAAGACTTACAGAGGAATGAAGTTACATAATGGGTATTTTCCTTTTGTGTTTTTTAAAATAAGTTTCTTAATGATCCTGACAACATAGCTTAGCATGCAGAAGCATTTCTTTAAATGTTATAATTTAAGTCAACAGTCTAGACATAAGATAATTTAATATTTTGTTAGATAAACACTTTGTTAATAAGGAGCAAACATAACACAAGAGCGTTTCATGAGGACTGGGATAATTTTGATCAGCTGGTGTCTGATGTTTAAGGATCTGGATCAGTTCACAGCACAGTTGGAATTCTCATGCAGAGTTTGTGATTCTTTAAACATGATGCCTGGAAATCAGTCACTCATCTGTCCAAATCTATTCCTGATACCCAACAAAGTAAAAGCAGAGTAGATTCAAAAGTCCAAATTAAGAGTTAGCACCAGAGTTACCAGCAGAGAAAACTGTCGAAACAAACACTCATGAAGCCCTCAAAATGTGCTAAAAATTACAGCTTCAAAGCTATAGATTTACAAGATTTTCTTTTTTTCAAAATTATTGCTCGTCATATGCACTTTGAGAATTATTTTATTCCTGCTGTATGGGGATCTGCATCTATTACTGGCAATACTCCAAACTGTAACTGGGTATCACCAAATTATTAATGCAGCATTTACAGACCCCTCAACATTTAAAGAATTTTTGAAGTGCAGCCAAGAAGCATCATCAGAAGTAGGACAAGATTACACAATTAAAACATTTGATCTTGGTGTTTGCATGAAAACCTTCCCTCTGATATATATATATATATATATATATATATATATATATATATATATATATATATATATATATACATATATATCCATATACAGTATATATATACACACATATGTGTGTGTGTGTATATATATATATATATATATATATATATATATTTATATATATATATATATATATATATATATATATATATATATTTATATATATATATATATATATATATATATATATATATATATATATATATATATATACATATATATATACATATACATATATTTTTTTTTATTAAAAGTGCGTCCTACCAGGAGGACGTAATATTAGGGAGTCCCTCTCCTTACCACAAGGCGTGCGCCTGTGAATCTAAAGACGCCGAGGAGATACGAGGATTCTTCTAGGATACACCAAGGTCTACAGACCTTGGGAAACACACTGACTAAAGCGATCGCCTTCAATGAAAATTTAAATATCTATAAATACATATACATACAGACACACACATATATATATATGTATATATATTTATATATGTGTATATATACATACACATATACACACACGCTGACACATACATTTATATATATATATATATATATATATATATATATATATATATATATATATACTTTATATATGTGTGTGTTTATATATACATTATATACACACACGCAGACACATTTATATATATATATATATATATACATATCTATTTATATACATATCTATATATATATATATATATATATATATATATATATATATATATATATATATATAAATATATATATATATACTGTATAATCTACGCCTACTGATGCAAAGGGCCTCGGTTATATTTCACCAGTCGTCTCCATCTTGAGCTGAAATCATCTACTTCATAAATTATATAAATAATTAGATAAACCAACCGAAAATCCTCAAAATAATATCACAGAAGTGTATTAAATGACCATATACATTTATATTTTTATTCTTCTTCCCCGAAGTCACCATAAAGTAAGGTGAATTCTTTGCTAAACGTGGCGATGGATTCGCCCCTTGCCTCCATCATGAAAGCTGAAGAACAAACTCAAGTTAGAGCTACGAAGGAATCGTAGACAAATCTTCACGCTCTTTTCCAAGTCTTCATTTATTATTCATTCATTCCCTACTAATTCCGCCTATCTTCATTTAAAATTTTCTATATATTTGTGAAGACAATAACGGAAATATCTGAAGACTATAGCAATGCCAAACACTGCTCCTCGATTCGTTGAAGATGTGAAATCTTCCAAATTTCTTCAGCGGAAAAGATGATTCTTAAGCTGAAACGAATTTGTAATCTTGAAAGATTTCCCATTTTTCTTTCGTTTATTTTGCTCATTTTAAGGACTTCTATTAGAATAGAGAGAGAGAGAGAGAGAGAGAGAGAGAGAGAGAGAGAGAGAGAGAGAGAGAGAGAGAGAGAGAGAGAGAATATGTATGCGTCAAAAATACGCAATTCTTCTCTGAAGACTTTGAGAATACCTCTACAGCTCTAGAAACTGCATTCTCTTATGAAGACTTCTCCGGCATTTTTTTTCTTCTTACGTCAGAAAAAAGAAACCCGGATTTTTATCTTATCCTTCCATACTCTCTACTTTTGCAGAGTTTCCACCTTTATTCTGCAAAATCTTCATTTTTGGTTAATCAACATAATGGACTTTATTTATTTCGAATTCACTCTCTCCTAAACTGATCAACGACTTATCATTAGTTCTTTTGGTATTCTTTCAATCTTCTCTCCCGTTCTCATTTCTGTCTCCCTCTTCTTCCCGTATTTCCTGTTGGAATTCTTTTCGAATAAATCAACTTTTAGTCTTCAACATTCTTCTTGTTTTGCTTTTCCAGACTACCTTCCAGTTTCCACTTGTCATTGCTCCCTTCTTCACAATGTATTTTTCCTTTTCTAGCATTTCTGCTCGGAGACAAAGAAAAATTTGAAGCCGACTTGGCTCTGCCATGAACTATTTCAGATCCTGAAGACTTTTTGATTTCGAAAAGGCTTCATGAGCATTTTATTAAAACTAAGCATCATACAGGAACTCTTTAGTGTTGGGCCAGCGGAGCTCTCCCCTTCCCACTGGAGGGGGAGGGGGCTCTCCCACTCTCGCTGGCGCGGGGAAAAAGTCCCCTGCTCTCGCTGGCGCGGGGAAAGGCTCCCCCGCTCTCGCTAGCGCGGGGAGGGGCTCCCCCGCTCTCGCTGACGCGGGGAAGGGGCTCCCCCGCTCTCGCTGGCGCGGGAAGGGGCTGCCCCGCTCTCGCTGGCGCGGGGAAAGGCTCCCCCGCTCTCGCTAGCGCGGGGAGGGGCTCCCCCGCTCTTGCTGACGCGGGGAAGGGGCTCCCCCGCTCTCGCTGGCGCGGGAAGGGGCTGCCCCGCTCTCGCTGGCGCGGGGAGGAGCTCCCCTGCTCTCGCTGGTGGGGGGAGTGGCTCTCCCGTTCTCGCTGGCGCGGGGAGGAGCTCCCCCCCTCTCGCTGGCGCGGGGAGGAGCTCCCCCCCTCTCGCTGGCGCGGGGAGGAGCTCCCCCCTCTCGCTGGCGCGGGGAGGGTCTCCCCTGCTCTCGCTGGCGCGGGGAGGAGCTCCCCCCCTCTCGCTGGCGCGGGGAGGAGCTCCCCTGCTCTCGCTGGTGGGGGGAGTGGCTCTCCCGTTCTCGCTGGCGCGGGGAGAGTCTCCTGCTATTCGCTGGCGCGGGGAGAGGCTCCCCGCATTCGCTGCCGCAGGGAGGGGCTCCCTCTCTTGCTGGTGCGGGGACTCACTACCCCGCTCCTGCTGGTGTGCAGAGGCCACCCCGACTTTGGTAGTTACTACAGCTATAAATATGTACAGAGACAATGCAACGTTCGTTTGCTATGTGGAGCGTTTTGGTTTAAAATCATCCATTCATTGAGATACTGACGCTATAGAGTCATTAGGTCTTTTAACTACCCAGACACACTATATTGGATCCCCCCTCTGGTTACGGCTCATTTTTCCTTTGTCGCAGACACCGGATCATCTGACTTATTCTTTCTTCATTCTCCTGTGTCCTCATACACCTAACAACACTGAGTTTACCATACATTTCTTCTTTGCTCGAAGGGTTATCGGCTGCACCGTAATTGTTCAATGGTTACTTTACACTTAGTAGGGTTAGAAGTCTCTCTTTAGTTACGGTATGCACCTCTTCTAGAGATAAAACACTTCAAAATCAAACCATTATTCTCGGGTCTTGGTTAGTGCCATAGCCTCTGTACCATGGTCGATCATTTCCTTGGGTTAGAGCTCTCTTGGTTGAGGGTACACTCCGGCACACTATTCTATATGCTTCCTTATTTCCATTCCTCACTGAGCTATTTTCGCTGTAAGAGTCATTTGGTTTATAGCACCCTACGTTTGCTACTAGGATTTTATTTTAGCAAATAATAATAATAATAATAATAATAATAATAAAATACTGATGACGTATATTTCCAGAGAAAATAGAAATATTACCTATAAATAAAATCGAACTCCAATTACAGATACCTTCACACGAGACACCTTAAAATGTGGTTATTCATATCCTGGAACAAGAAAGATGACTATTCGCATCACAGCGAGACGTGAACTCCTGCCTGTGAGATATCTCGAAACTTGACACAAGTCAGCAAACCTAATGAGCGATGGATCATGATCTCTCCTGAAAGATTCAAGAAAAGTTCCACTTGGACAAGAACGATCTCCAACAAATTACCCAAAATATCGTGTTGTAGTTAGGAAAAGGGAGGGGTGGGGAGGGCTGAGTATGTGCGCCCGTGTGCATATCTATTTAAATATTTAGAAGAGTTGTGTAGAGTAGTATGTGTGTGTATATATATATATATATATATATATATATATATATATATATACATACATATATATATATATATACATACATATATATATATATATATATATATATATATACATAAAAATAAAATGGTCAATGCTGCTATCATCTTCTTTATTTGGTAACTTTCGACATAGCCTATCTGCAATTATCATTACGTAAAATTAATAAAATAAAATTAATAAAAATCATCCTAAATACATAGTTAGGAAGATATACTTCCAAGAACTGCCCAACTAGCTCTAAAATCAAACCAATCAAGGGACATAAAACCATATAAAAGGCCTATTCCGCACTTGACTATATAACTATATAAAAGACTCGATAATTAATATACCTAGTCACCCGCAGGAGACGATGACCACCCATCCAGAGCAGCAACCCACAGACCAGACCTATCATTCTTTCTTGATTTATCAAAAACCAAATGAAAAACAAAAACAAAGAACAATAAACAAAACATTTGAAAGCTCCTTCCAACATCACACATATAAAGTAAACAAGCAACAACATCGTCCACACCTTTTCTGAGAAGACCTCGATTCAACTCGCATGACACAAAAAAGAAACGACAAAACAATCTATCAACGACCAGAGAGGAAAAAAAACTCTTCTCTTCTCAACATTTCCGAATGCAACAAAAGACAACAATCTTTTTCATGGTGGAAATATCTACATTCCTAAGAAAACGTCCATCAACATGAACAAATGATTTCATTGTCCTATTTTTATTTTGGTTATGATATCTGACCTTTTTGGTTGCTGACCTTTTCAGTAGAATCGAATCATTACATTTTCCATGATTGCAAAATTTTGTCAAAATCCGGGTACATCTAAGTACCGTTAATAATGTATAGAAACGAGAGCAAAAAAGAGATTATGCGATTCTTGTCAATCGCTTGTGATTCAGGAAAGATCAACGTTTAGGCCTGTCATTCTTTCGACCAAAATTTCAAATCTCTTATTTGAAGCATTGACGAAAAAGGGGAGAGATTTTGAGATGTGACAACAAGATTTAAAAAGAAATTATTACTTTCAAATGAAAAGAAAACTCGGTCGCAAAACATAGTTTATATAAAAATCTAAATGGGGATGCTTCTATCAAAATCCTTTTTTGACATTAATATCATCAACAAATTATGACACCGTAGGATTTACGAAACTAAATACCAAATCCATTACGAAATGTTGTTAAACAAAGCCTTCTTTATCAATCTGACAACAAAATTGAATGAGATCAATAGTGAAAAAAGGTTCCATACCAACAAATAATACATTAAAAAACATGAATAATTCGGTGTATGCTGTCTAAAATCCATAACAGAGTTGTTTATGATGAGATTCTTATTGCTTCCATGCTGGTATTTCGAAGCAAACTGTATAACTAAGTGTAACAACATCAGTATGAACAATAGTAATAATTGTAACTATCACCAAGTATGTTTTCTTACTCAATCTATCGAATGGTAAATTTCAAAGAGAGAGAGAGAGAGAGAGAGGAGAGAGGAGAGAGAGAGAGAGAGAGAGAGAGAGAGAGAGGAGAGGAGAGAGAGAGAGAGAGAGAGAGAGAGAGATATTCAATTGAACAAAATAATATATACTGGAACCCAATCATTAAAAAAAAAACATATATATCTATTATCTCTTCTGGGCTTTAAGTTTCCATAACAAATAGGCATCATATGATTGGACTAATGAATGAGTAAAAGGCATTAAAGAAAAATTTAGGGTTTTTACTGATAACAAAAAGAAGGATGCAGGCAAACCGATAT
>NC_090727.1:20475158-20495091 GCF_036898095.1 Palaemon carinicauda | reverse complement strand
GGGTAGAAGAGACTCTTTAGATATGGTAAGCAGCTCTTCTAGGAGAAGAACACGCCAAAATCAAACCATTGTTCTCTAGTCTTGGGTAGTGTCATAGCCTCTGTACCATGGTCTTCCACTGTCTTAGGTTAGAGTTCTCTTGCTTGAGGGCACACTCAGGCACTCTATTCTATCTAATTGTTCAGTGGCTACTTTCCTCTTGGTAAGGGTAGAAGAGACTCTTTAGTTATGGTAAGCGGCTATTCTAGGAGAAGGACACTCTAAAATCAAACCATTGTTCTCTAATCTTGGGTTGTGCCATAGCCTGTGTACCATGGTCTTCCACTATTATTATTATTATTATTATTATTATTATTATTTCTAGCTAAGCTACAACCCTAGTTTGAAAAGCAGAATGCTATAAGCCCAAGGGCACCAACAGGGAAAATAGCCCAGTGAAGAAAGGAAACAAGGTAAAATGATTGGATTGTTGTTCTCTTGCTTGAGGGTAGCGTATACTTCTAGGAGAAGAACAGTTTAAAATCAAACCAATGTTCTCTAGTCTTGTGTAATGCCATAGCCTCTGTACCATGGTCTTCTACTTATTATTATTATTATTATTATTATTATTATTATTATTATTAATTGGTAAGCTACAACCCTAGTTGGTAAAGCAGAATGCTATAAGCTCAAGGGCTCCAACAGGGAAAATAACCCGGTGAGGAAAGGAAACAAGGTAAAATGATTGCATTGGAGTTCTCTTGCTTGAGGATAGCGTCTACTTCTAGGAGAAGGACACACCAAATTCAAACCATTGTTCTCTAGTCTTGGGTAGTGCCATAGCTTCTGTACCATGGTCTTCTACTGTCTTGGATTGGAGTTCTCTTGCTTGAGGGTGGCGTATACCTCTAGGAGAAGGACACTAAAATCAAACCATTGTTCTCTATTCTTGGGTAGTGCCATAGCCTCTGTAACATGGTCTTCCACTGTCTTTGATTGGAGCTCTCTTGCTTGAGGGTAGCTGTTCTATTTTATTTCTCCTCCTCATGTTTTATTTTTTTTTTTTAAGTTTTTTATAGTTTATAGTTTATAAATTGTTTATTAATTCTCTTGTAGTTTATTTATTTCCTGGTTTCCTTTTCTCAGTGGGCTATTTTTTCCTGTTGGAGCCCTTGGGCTTATAGCACCGTGCTTTTCCAACTAGGGTTATAGCTTAGCTAGTAACAACAACAACAACAACAACAACAACAAAAATAATAGTAATAATGATAATAAAATAATAAAGAAAATAATTATGAAAATAAATAAATAATAATAATAATAATAATAATAATATAGTTTTTTTTTACCCTGATTCTTTTGCTCCATTGACGTGTGATCATCTTTAAACCGCTCTGCAGCCTCGGTTTCGCTTTGACCCCTCCCTGCTTTAACAAAAAGAGAGAGAGAGAGAGAGAGAGGAGAGGAGAGAGAGAGAGAGAGAGAGAGAAATAACATTTAGCTGATTTTTTGTATTTTTTTTATTTTATATTTTTTATCTTATTAAAATTGTTGAGAGAGAGAGAGAGAGAGAGAGAGAGAGAGAGAGAGAGAGAGAGAGAAATAACATTTAGTTGATTTTTTAATCTTTAATTTTTTATTTCATATTTTTATCGTATTAAAATTTTTAAAGGAGAGAGAGAGAGAGAGAGAGAGAGAGAGAGAGAGAGAGAGGAGGGGGAAATAACATATTACTGATGAATTATAGGTAATAGCGTAACATAACTTCGTGCAAGTTTCACATTATATTTTCTCCTGTAATAATAATAATAATAATATTATTATTATTATTATTATTATTATTAACATTTGCTATCATTATTAAAATTATTATTAATAACATGACTAATGTTGTTAAAATTATGAGAGAGAGAGAGAGAGAGAGAGAGAGAGAGAGAGAGAGAGAGAGGGGGGAAATAACATGTTACTGACTTTTGAAATTACTAACATTGTTATTATTATTAAAATTATTATTAACAACATTACGAACATTATTATTAAGATTATGAGAGAGAGAGAGAGAGAGAGAGAGAGAGAGAGAGAGAGAGAGAGAAAGTAACATGTTACTGACTTTTTGAAATTACTAACATTGTTATTATTATTAAAGTTATTAACAATATTACGAACATTATTATTAAAATTGTTAGAGAGAGAGAGAGAGAGAGAGAGAGAGAGAGGAGAGAGAGCGAGAGAGAGAAAGTAACATGTTACTGACTTTTTGAAATTACTAACATTGTTATTATTATTAAAGTTATTAACAATATTACGAACATTATTATTAAAATTGTTAGAGAGAGAGAGAGAGAGAGAGAGAGAGAGAGAGTATTTTATCAACCGATGATGAATTATGGGTTTTAGTGTAACAAATTTATACAAGTTTCACATTATATTTATTAAAGAGAGAGAGAGAGAGAGAGAGGAGAGAGAGAGAGAGAGAGAGAGAGTATTTTTTCATCTGCCAATGATGAATTATGGGTTGTAAAGTTTCACATTATATTTATTAAAGAGAGAGAGAGAGAGAGAGAGAGAGAGAGAGAGAGAGAGGGAGAGAGAGAGAGAGAGAGAGTATTTTTTCATCTGCCAATGATGAATTATGGGTAACAGCGTAACATAAATTCATGCACGTTTCTACATAATATTTTCGTTCCTGTATTGGCCAAAAGCGAACCAAGGTACAAACAGGTAAACATTCCAGGTACAAACAGGTAAACCTCCCATACAATCGATTTTTCTGCTCTACAGGAGAGGGACGTGGTTGTTTGTTATATACAGAAAAAACGATGTTTGTTCCGATGTTTGTGCTCTTGCTCTCTGTAGAGGCTTAAATATTTGTTTCCCATTTTAGTTTAGAGAGAGAGAGAGATTTTGATGCATATAGGAGCATTTTTATATTTTTTGGATTTTCATTCAAAGTGTGTTTGTTATATAAAGAAAGAACGATGTTTGTACCGATGTTTGTGCTCCTGTTTGTCCTCTGTAGAGGCTAAATATTTTTTCCCATTTTAGTTTAGAGAGAGATTTTGATGTATGTAGGAGCATTTATATTTCTTTTTGGATTTTTATTCAAAATGTGTTTGTTATATCAAGAAAAAAACTGTTTGTACCGATGTTTGTGCTCCTGTTGGTTCTCTGTAGAGGCTAAATATTTGTTTCCCATTTTAGCTTTAGAGCGATATTTTGATGCTTGTAGGATGATTTATATATTTTTTGGATTTTTATCAAAATGTTGAATGAGTCTGGCAGATACACTTGTTTTTAGATATATATTTCCTCATCGGACAAAGCTTATTTGCCATAAAGTGCATCACGGCTTTGTGGAGGAAGGTCCAACTGACCAGAGACAGACAGAGGCAAACAGACAGTGGAGCGGAGTTTAAGTGAGGGCAAAAATACAGACAGACCGTCAGACAAATATTGCAATGGAGTTTAAAGACAGAAATATAGTGCAATGGAGTTTAAGGTAGTCAAAAAGACAGACGGACTGACAGACAGACAGTGCAGTGGAGGGCCGAAGGGGGCCAACAAGACAAATAGACATACAGGAAGAAAATGGCCTGGACTCTTAAGTGGGGCTAAATTACAGACATAGACAGACAGTGCAATGAAGTTAAAGGGGGACCAAAAAAGTTCGA
This sequence comes from Palaemon carinicauda, assembly GCF_036898095.1. Lineage (NCBI taxonomy): Eukaryota > Metazoa > Arthropoda > Malacostraca > Decapoda > Palaemonidae > Palaemon > Palaemon carinicauda. Next base: position 20,491,441 of record NC_090727.1, on the reverse strand, counting down.
AAGACAGACAGTGGCAGGGACTTTAAGTGGGGCCAAATTGCAGACAGATGGACAAACAATGCATTGAAGTTCAAGGGGGCCAAAAAGACAGCAAGATCTAAAGATAGTGGTCTGGACTTGAAGTGGGACCAAAACACAGATAGATAGACAGACAGTGTAATGGAGTTTAAGGAGACAGAAAAAAAGACAGACAGACAAGAATGGAGTTTATGGGGGCTAAAAATGACAGAGAGTGGAATGGAGTTTAAGGAAATAGAAAAAAAGACAGACAGACAAGAATGGAGTTTATGGGGGCCAAAAAAGACAGAGAGTGGAATGGAGTTTAAGGAGACAGAAAAAAGATAGCCAGACAGGAATGGAGTTTATGGGTGCCAAAAAAAGACAGAGAGTGGACTGAAGTTTAAGGGGGGGGGGGGGGGTTTGCTGTGTGTCCAAACTACAGTCGCACTAGAAACCCCCCCCCCTCCCCCCCTCCCTGCATGGCGGTACGCAGGAGCCATTGGAGGTGAGAAACAGGTGCCAGACATGACAGGGATGGTGTTTGGGGCTTAGTGAAACTGAAGGGGATGGAGGAATCGCTTCATCACCCGGTTACAGATAACACACACACACACACATACACATGCACATGCACACGTACACGTACACGTACAGAGATTTGAATCCCCTGGGAAATGGCCATCTTTCGATTGTAGGCGCCCGTGTGTTTGTCATTTACATCTGTAGGTGTGCATGAGATTGTTAACGGATAGCGTGTATGCGTTGTTGCCTGCCCTTTTGTGTTTATATATATATATATATATATATATATATATATATATATATATATATATATATATATATATATATATATATATATGCAGAAGAACCACAGGGAAAATGAAAATACGAAATATACGCTTAAGTCCTGACTAGTTTCGTGATACTTCTTCAGTCCTCTGAAGAAGTATCACGAAACTAGTCAGGACTTAAGCGTATATTTCGTATTTTCATTTCCCCTGTGGTTCTTCTGCATCTGAGCATCACGTTTTCCTGTGATTTTTAAGCATATATATATATATATATATATATATATATATATATATATATATATATATATATATATATATATATATATATATATAACTGGATAGATAGATAGATAGATAGATTTATTTATATGTGAGAGGTCAATGTTTACGATAAGAAAATAAGCTATGATGTGGTAGTTAATGTTAGCAGATGATAACTTGCTGATTGGGGAAAGTGAAGAGAAACTGCAGAAGGTGGTGAAAGACTTTGATAGTACATACAAGAGGAAAAGACGAAGTAAATGGGTGCCATAATAACGTAATGAGAGTAATGAAAATGAGGAAGATATAGTCATAAAGGAGGATACATATGAAGTGAGAATTGAAAAAGTTGATGCAAAATTTAGTATCTGGGAGTAAGTAGAAGGTTTGAAGGTATGATGAGAGAATAGGTGTCATGGAATAAGTGTCTGTTAGGGTAGTAAATAAAGTTAAATAAATTGATGTAATACTTTGATTGATTATGGATACCAAGGTTTGAATGCATGAAGGAAAGTTAATTGTGATCTCGATACTATTTTTATCAAATAGTGATGATGAAACTGAGAACAGCCTTACTACTCAAGGCATGAGACTATTTAAACTGACTATTGAACCTTTTGGGTAAATAGTATGATAAGATATTAATTTATTTCTGGAGTGTTTTAGATATTTGTCTGAATGACTGTTTTTTAAATTCTGAAAGGGGAAAGTGCCTGCAGTTCACCTCATGCAGCCTAGTGTGGGTAGTACGTAGGATCCTTGCAGTATCCCTTTGGCCTCTAGCTGCACTTACCTTTTAGCCTTCTGCTTAACCTCCGTTCCAGTTTCCTTTCTTCCATTTTGCTGTCCAACCTCTCTTTATTCTTTACTTCATAGCACACCTGCCGGGAATTTCCACCAGTTATTGAGTGGCCTCCCAGGCTCCAACACCAGGTCACGTGACTCAGAATCTTACCGGCGTAGAAAGTCCTCCAGTTGTATTTTAATAGTGAATGGCCTCACGTCCCTCGACGCCAGGCCATATGGCTTTGATACCCGATTCGGATCCTATACTACTATTTTATCTTGGAACTAGTGTACGCAACCCGTCAAAAACGACGGCTAAATACTTAGATAGATATGCACGCACATTCATAGATTCAACCCTGCCCACCCCCTCCCCCTTTCCTAACTACAATCCCTCTCGGCAGGGTATGACTATTCTCCCCCCCCCTACGCAATGATTCGGGAGAGACTGGGTAGAATTATACGTCTGGCAATGTCGCTGAGCGTTTCTGGAAAGAAATTTATATATAATTTGACACTTGCTTTTTATAATATATATAGGGTTGATTTCCCGGGTATGACTACTCTCCTTCCCGCCTACCCGAGGAACGCTGAGAGACTGAGTAGTTGTATGTCTGGAAAGGCCGCTGAGCGTTTCTGGAAAGAAATTTATATATAATTTGACACTTGCTTTTTATAATATATATAGGGTTGATTTCCCGGGTATGACTACTCTCCCTCCCGCCTACCTTAGGAACGCTGAGAGACCGAGTAGTTGTACGTCTGGAAAGGTCGCTGAGCGTGTCTGGAAAGAAATTTATATATAACTGGACACTTGCTCTTTATTATATATATACAGGTGGATTCCCGGGTATGACTGCTCTCCCTCTCGCCTACCCGAGGAACGATGAGAGATCGAGAGTTATACGTCTGGAAAGGCCGCTGAGCGTAACTGGAAAGAAATTTATATTTATAAACCTGGACACTTGTTCTTTATGATATAAATATAGGTGAGATTTCCTGGGTATGACTATTCTCCCTATCGCCTACCCGAGGAACGCCGAGAGACCGAGTAGTTGTACGTCTGGAAATGATGTGGAGCGTGACTGGAAAATTTTTTTTATATATGTATATATATAAAACCAGACACTTGCTCTTTATTATATATATAGGGGAGTTTTCAAGAGTATTATTGCTCTCCCTCCCGCCTACCAGAGGAACGCTGAGAGACCGAGTAGTTATACGTCTGGCAATGTCGCTGAGCATGTCTGGAAAGAAATTTATATATAACTGGACACTTGCTCTTTATTATTATTATTATATATATATATATATATATATATATATATAGATATATATATATACACGGGTGAATTCCCGGGTATGACCGCTCTCCCTCTCGCCTACCAAGGAACGCTGAGAGACCGAGTAGTTATACGTCTGGAAAGGCCGCTGAGCGTGTCTGGAAAGAAATTTACATATAATTGGACACTTGCTCTTTATTATATATATACGGGTGAATTCCCGGGTATGACCATTCTCCCTCTCCCCTACCCGAGGAACGATATGAGATCGAGAGTTATACGTCTGGAAATGTCTCTGAGTGTGACTGGAAAAAAATTTATATATAACTGAACACTTGCTTTTTATTATATATATATAAGGTTGATTTCCTTGGTATGACTACTCTCCATCCTGCCTACCGGAGGAACGCTGAGAGACCGAGTAGTTGTACGTCTGGAAATGTCGCTGAGTGTGTCTGGAAAGAAATTTATATATATATATATATATATATATATATATATATATATATATATATATATATATATACAGTATATATATAAATTATATATATATAAAACCGGGGACTTGTTCTTTATTATATATATAGGGGAGATTTCCCAGGTATGAATACTCCCCCGGCCACCTACCTGAAGAACTCTGAGAGATCAAGAATTATACGTCTGGAAATGTTGCTGAGCGTGACTGGAACGAAATTGATATATATATAACTGGACACTTGTTCTTTATTATATATATACGGGTGAATTCCGGGGTATGACTACTCTTCCTCCCGCCTACCCGAGGAACGCCGAGAGACCGAGTAGTCATACGTCTGGAAATGTCACTGAGCGTGACTGGAAAGAAATTTATATATATAACCGGACACTTGTTCTTTATTATAAATATAGAGGATACTTTTGGGACCAATTTACCTAAACTATTAGCTGTTGATTACTGAAGAAATCACCCAATCCACGAGAGGTCTAGTTTCTCTGTCCATTATCACCCGGAAGCTATTTAATCCCTATTCTCGTAACAGTCATAGACATAGACAGAGCCATAGATATAGACATATATATAGACATAAACATAGCCATAGCCATAGCCATGGACATAGACATAAACATGGTCATAGACATGGTCATAGCCATAGACATAGCCATAGACATAGATGTAGACAGCCATAAGCATCCAATTAGAATGCATTTTGTATGCTCAAGTCTGAACTATAAGCGCATTATACACAGCTTATACCTATTAACCCTTTCAGTGCCAGTGTTGAATTCGACAAAACTTCTGATGTAGTAAAATCTTTCAAGATCACACAAACTTTAGCTTGTTGATACTTATATAAAAATCATACTCTAGACCTTTTCAATGAATATCAACTTGCTATAGTTTAGGTGATTTTAAATATGTTCTGGCTAAGTCACCTATGACAGTGAAAGGGTTAATGTCTTTTTTTCTGGATTCTTTATTTAAAATTATCGTCTAGAGTCTACACCTTTCCAGTGAATACGAGCTTGCTATAGTTTAGGCAATTGTGAAAATGTTTCTCTTTTTCAAATTCTAAGTCACCAATGGCAGTGAAAGGGTTAATATCTATTTTTATGGATTCTCATATGTGCCAGCATATGTTATATTAAGTATCTGTCTGTTCATTTCTTCATAGCTCTGTCTAGAGTCTAGACAAAGCGGCAATTGGTGTTCCTTGATCTAAGCAACGAGTTGACACTACTTGACGTCTATTGACGTTACCCTTTTCTTAGTTGGAATACTTTAACATGGTGAAAGGATTTGTGTATCGCTATGATCAATAAAGCTGTACTATAGTCAATTCTTTTTGGCGAGGCAGATTTGCAACGACTCGCAGGGGAGCCATTTTAGCTGGGAAATGTTTCCTGATCGCTGATTGGTTGGGCAAGATAATTCTAACCAATCAGAGAGCAGGAAACTTTTCCGAGCTAAAAGGACATCCCTTGTGAGTCGGTGCAAATCTGCCTCACTAAAAAGAATTGAGTATAGTTATGGTCTCCCATCTTAGGTTGGTTTGCTGAGAGCAATTAGACTAAAGTCTCCCAACATCACCAATCTGCAGTGACCAGAGTAGGTACTGAAAATGGCCAAACCCTAGACATGTATAAGGAAATGTCTGGGGCCTTTGTCCCGCGGTAAACTAGAAACGGCTGCATTGTTTACCTCTGCCAGTGAAGTTGGAAGGAGGTTATTTTTTAGCCCCTGGTTGCGAACAGCTTCCTGGCCGCAATTTTAATTGTAGAGTAATGAAATTTGAAGGGATTAACTGTTATGTAAGAAGCTGGAAATGATTAAATTTTGGAAGGTCAAGGTCACTGTCAAGCAAAATGTCCAATTCACGTAATCAGCCTTAAGTTTGGACATCGTTGTCACAGAGACTTCAAACTTGGTTTTTATTTGAGTTTATGAAAATCCACGCCAATTAATACATGTCAAGGTCAAGGTTAAGATTGAGAAATAAGCTTCCGCGGCGGAGGTCTGCGCTCTACTGAGTTCCCCTCTTGTTGTTGTTTGTTTAAAGGTTTAACGGTCTCTCGTGAATGGCAGAGGCAAGGGACAGTGACGTTGCCCTATCAAGCAGGACAATGCCCTAGAGACAGACCATATTACATATGATCAGCGCCCAAGCGCCCCCTCTCCACCCAAGCTAGGACCAAGGAGGGCCAGGTAATAGCTGCTGATGACACAGCAGGTAGACCCATAGGCTCCCTTAAACCCACCATCCTTAGGTCACAAGGATGGTGAGGTTGTAGCGGACAAAGGAACTAACGAGTTTGAGCGGGACTCGAACCCCAGTCTGGCAATCACTCTTTGCCTTCAGCGTATTAGATTTAATTTCAAAATAACCGTTATAGTAGAGTTTTTTTTTTTTTTTTTTTTTTTTTTTTTTTTTTTTTTTTTTTCCGAACTTTATGAAGTGGTGATAAGTGAAACTCGTTATCACATTGGATATATGAAGCACATAAATAATCGGAAGCTCGCCATGATCAACGTTATTAATCAGTTTGAAAAAAAATTAATTACGTGTTAGATTAAAAAACACTTTTCATCTGTTTTGAAATCCTTCTTTTTTAATTTTACTTTTTCAATTATAGTTTTGCAATTCACTTGAAGAATTCAATTTTTAATTTTTGAGAGTAGTAAATTAATAGTAACTTTTTTTTTTGAAGATGGATGTTAAAATTATTTTTTTTTTCATCTGTTTTAAAATACTTCTTTTTTAATTTTGCTCTTTTATCAATAGTTTTGCAATTCACTTTAAGAATTCAATTTGTAATTTTTGAGATTGGTAAATTAAGTGTAATTTTTTTTTTTGTTATTAAAGATGGATGTTATTTTTTTTTTTTTTTTTTTTTTTTTTTTTTTTTTTTTTTTCAATTTGAAGCTTTGCTATTGAATATCATTATTGCTAATATTACCAACTCCATGATTAAATTGCAGAACATCTCACGATAAATGAAAACATATTGTAATAATAATAATGATAATAATAATAATGATGTTGATGATAGTAATGATAATAGTAATAATGATAATAATAATAATAATTATTATTATTATAATAATAATAATAATAATAATAATAATAATAATAATAATAATAATTATAATAATTATTTATAATAATAATTAATTATAATAATAATAATAATAATTGTAAAGTAGTAAAGGAGTTGGCATCAGTCGCTTTACAACTCCTGAAGGAGATTCCTAGATTTAGGAGTTTATAACATAGTTAACTCTAAAATGCTGAAGAGTTATTATAGTAAATAAATAAACATACTATTGACCATGAGGCATTGATTGGCATAGCTCGAGTCAGAGCCGTCGAGAAGGATTAGCAAGGAAGACAGTGTGTATGGCTCAATATTATTATTATTATGATTATTATTATTATTATTATTATTATTATTATTATTATTATTATTATTTTATTATTATTATTATTTTATTATTATTATTATTATTATTGTTATTATTGTTATTATTGTTATTATTTTTATTATTGTTATTATTATTTCAATATTATTATTATTATATATTATTATTATTATTATTTTGTTATTATTATTATTATCATTATTACTATTTTGTTATTATTATTATTATTATCATTATCATTATTATTATTATTATTATTATCGTTATTATTATTATTGTTACCATTATTATCGTTTGTATTATTATTATCATTAATATTATTTGTTATTTATTATTCCTTTATTTTTATTATTATTATTATTATTATTATTATTATTATTATTATTATTGTTATTGTTGATGTTGTTATTACTATTATTCTTCATATCCTCACTGGGGTATTTTTCCCTGTTTGAGCCATTGGGCTTATAGTATTCTGCTTTTCCAACTAGGGTTGTAGCTTAGCAAGTAATAGCAATAATATAATAATACTTCCCATAAATGGCATTAATGGTATACACCATAGTCCGTAAGATATCCTGCTTGGCTGTATTCCAAGTTCCAAGCAGATATCTTTCTCAAACTCTTCTTTACACTCTTTCAAAGTTTCCTAAATAAAAAACAGGAATTTTATCTCCGTGAGTTAAGGTTTTTAATTCGAAAATGTGTAATAAGTAGAAGGATTGAATCATGATTCATATTATATATAGTTTTTTTTCTTGTGCCTCTATGTACAGGATTATTATTATATATAATTATTGGTAACCAAAACGTGCTCTTACACTGATCAACACTTCAGTCTTGTTTAATTATTATTATTATTATTATTATTATTATTATTATTATTATTATCAAAAGGAGGAAATTTACCAGCTCAATGAGTCGAAGTGATATATATATATATATATATATATATATATATATATATATATATATATATATATATGTATGTATATTTATATATATGTGCGCATATATATATATATATATATATATATATATATATATATATATATGTATGTATGTATGTATATTTATATATATGTGCGCATATATATATATATATATATATATATATATATATATATCAAATCTAATAAATGAAGAAAGAAACAGTAAATACAAGAGATGAAATAAATAATAAATTATGAGATAAAATGTGCGATAAATCATAATGTTAAAATCTCATTAACTTACATGATACAGCTTCATTTTGATTGACGTTTCCTTAAATCTTGTTTTGTACATTTTTTTTAAAATATCGTTTTAAATAGTTTTGCAATAAACGGAGGACTCTTGTATATTTGAAGTTTGAACTGAAGGCTTCAAGTTTGTTATTGAAATGTAAGAATTATATGTTACTCGTTTGTTCTTTACAAGATGTTCCATTTTTTTTTCTTGAAAATATCCAGAAAATTACAATGCATTGAATCCATGTATAGAATATCTAGTTTTAATTTTTATATTGATTTACTTTTTATAAAAACTTAAAGGGAAAGATCAAATCGCGGTTAACGCTTCAAAACGTTATCTCAAAATTATTTTCTTAAACATAAGAAATATATATTTTTATTCTTATCGAAAACAATTATAAAAAATTTTCCTGTATAGTTTTTATTTATATTTTTTTTATTAATTTACTTTTTATAAATAACCTAAAGGGAAAGATCAAACTGCGGTAAATGTTTCAAAACATTTTCTCGAAATAATTTCTTAAACAGGAGAAATATATATGTTTTATTCGTATCGAAAACATAATTATAAAATGCTATATTTTGTTTATTGAATTTATTTGCTTTATAATCTCTTATGTTTTTTTTATTAATTTACTTTTTATAACTAATTTACAGGGAAAGATCAAACCGCGGTAAACGTTTCAAAAAGTTATCTCGAAATATTTTCTTAAACATGAGAAATATATATTTTTATTCTTATGAAAAAAAATTATGAAAAAATTTCTTGTATAATTTTTTTTATTTTTTTTTATTAATCTACTTTTTATAAATAACTTAAAGGGAAAGATCAAACCGCGCCAAACGTTTCAAAACATTATCGCTCGTAGCATCAACGTTCTGTAAATGTTTCCCCTTAACGAAAATATCTCCATTTTCTATGACTGCCTTTAACCAAACCCCGCGAGGTAGAGCGTTATATGCAAGGTTGGGCCGGACGAGACAGTTTAATCAAATAAACCGTAGTTTTGATATATTCCATCCTATACCTTACATTTAACGTTTTTTTTCTAATTTCAATAATGTTATCATTCATTTTAATTAGGAACGCGAAGTGTGGAAGGAAAACAAACGATGTTAGGAGATACAGTTGTGTCCGTATGGAAGGATTTGGTGAAATTGCATCGGTGCGTGTAGGACGACTTGCTTAATCCATACCTGTGACGTCAAACGATATATATTTTCCCCGTAAAAGAGGTGCTGGGTTCCATCAACGGGTAGAGGGAAGGCAGGAGACCCCCCGGGGAGGGGGGGAGGGGGGGGGGCTGAAGTCTGGATTGTGAGGCCAGGAGTCCCCCCGGGGAAGGGGGTGACTGAAGTCAGGATTGAGAGACCCCTATAAGGCCCCTAGGAGGCCCGGTTGTCATGTATTCCCCCAAAATGTCGTTTTGGACATAAGTGAGGGAAATTAGATGTATTGTTTTTTCCCTTCCATTTTCCTGCAGTTTCCACATTCTGTTCGCTGTTACACGTAGCGCTTAAACTTAGGGAAATTATAGACGAAGCTTAGCTGATACACTTGAAGCTTAAACTTAGGGAAATTATAGACGAAGCTTAGCTGATACACTTGAAGCTTAAGGGAAATTATAGACGAAGCTTAGCTGATACACTTGAAGCTTAAACTTAGGGAAATTATAGACGAAGCTTAGCTGATACACTTGAAGCTTAAACTTAGGGAAATTATAGACGAAGCTTAGCTGATACACTTGAAGCTTAAACTTAGGGAAATTATAGACGAAGCTTAGCTGATACACTTGAAGCTTAAACTTAGGGAAATTATAGACGAAGCTTAGCTGATACACTTGAAGCTTAAGGGAAATTATAGACGAAGCTTAGCTGATACACTTGAAGCTTAAACTTAGGGAAATTATAGACGAAGCTTAGCTGATACACTTGAAGCTTAAACTTAGGGAAATTATAGACGAAGCTTAGCTGATACACTTGAAGCTTAAACTTAGGGAAATTATAGACGAAGCTTAGCTGATACACTTGAAGCTTAAACTTAGGGAAATTATAGACGAAGCTTAGCTGATACACTTGAAGCTTAAGGGAAATTATAGACGAAGCTTAGCTGATACACTTGAAGCTTAAACTTAGGGAAATTATAGACGAAGCTTAGCTGATACACTTGAAGCTTAAACTTAGGGAAATTATAGACGAAGCTTAGCTGATACACTTGAAGCTTAAACTTAGGGAAATTATAGACGAAGCTTAGCTGATACACTTGAAGCTTAAACTTAGGGAAATTATAGACGAAGCTTAGCTGATACACTTGAAGCTTAAACTTAGGGAAATTATAGACGAAGCTTAGCTGATACACTTGAAGCTTAAACTTAGGGAAATTATAGACGAAGCTTAGCTGATACACTTGAAGCTTAAGGGAAATTATAGACGAAGCTTAGCTGATACACTTGAAGCTTAAACTTAGGGAAATTATAGACGAAGCTTCGCTGATACGCTTAAAGCTTAAACTTAGGGAAATTATAGACGAAGCTTAGCTGATACACTTGAAGCTTAACTTAAGGAAATTATAGACGAAGCTTCGCTGATACACTTAAAGCTTAAACTTAGGGAAATTATAGACGAAGCCATATTAAAGGTATTATTTGTTTGGTTATTACGTCACTGAGTCGACGATTGAAGAGATGTGTCTGATCTTCAACGTCGAATGGAACTTTGAATATTGACATTTTTTTAATTTTGTGTTTTGTTTTAACGCCTGGATGAATTCTGTTGGATTATATTCGTTTTTGTAATATATGGGTTTTTGTCTCTCAAGGTTTATTATTATTATTATTATTATTATTATTATTATTATTATTGTTATGATTATTATTGTTATGATTGTTGTTGTTGTTGTGGTTGTTGTTGTTGGTGTTGTGGTTGTTGTTGTTGTTATTATTATTATTATTATTATTATTATTATTATTATTATTATTATATTTATTATTATTATTATTACGATGCTGAATGTTATTATCACCAATAATCACTTATTAATTTGTTTGAAGAGATCAAGGAATATTAATTGACAATAGATGTTGTATGGGAAAAGATCATTCACAGAAGACTGTAAACACACACACACACATATATATATATATGTATATATATATATATATATATATATATATATATATATATATATATATATATATATATTTATATATACATATATATACATATATATATATTTATATATACATATATATATATATACATATATATGTATATATATACATATATATATATATATATATATATATATATATATATATATATATATATATATATATATATATATACAGAGAGAGAGAGAGAGAGAGAGAGAGAGAGAGAGAGAGAGAGAGAGAGAGAGAGAGAGAGAGAGAGAGAGAGAGAGAGAATACAGTTTTATTCTATATATAAGAGAATGACGCTTGAATTTATAATTAAATCAAGATACAAAAAAAAATAATCATCCTGATTTTACGGCTTGATTCTATTGTTAGTGTTTGTTTAATCCCCGCCAAACATTATTTCATCGAAGAAAAATCAAATTAACTTTTATTTGATTGGTAAACTTCTTGAAATATAATGGCTTTACCTGGTTTCATTTGAAAGATGTATATTCTAGAATTTAAACTTAATGTTTATGATACTGATAGTATTTACTGCTGCAAACACATATTTATTGTGTTATGATGTGATTTTAAATCTAATGCTTGTAATACTAACAGTATTTACCTCTGCAAATACTTATGTATTGTGTTATTATATATTTTTTTAAACTTAATGCTTATATTGCTACCAGTATTAATTGCTGCATAAACATATGTACTGAGTTATTATATATAATTTTAAACTTAATGCTCATAATACTATCCTTATATATTTCTGCAAAGACATGTACTGTGTTTTGCAGGATCTTAAACTTAATGTTATAATACTATCCGTATTTATTATTATTATTTATTATTATTGTTATTATTATTATTATTATTATTATTATTATTATTACCAGCAAAGCTACAACCGTAATTGGAAAAGCAAGATACTATAAGCCCAAGGGCTCCAACATGGAAAAATAGCCCAGTGAAAAAAAAAGCTACCAAAAAAGTAATGAATAATCTAAATAAAACTTTTTAAGAACAGTAACAACATTAAAATTGATGTTCCATATACAATATAAACTATGAAAACTTAAAAAAAAAAGAGAAATAGATAGAATAATATGCCCAAGTGTACCCTCAAGCAAGAGAACTCTAACACAAGACATTGGAAAATTATGGTACAGAGGCTATGGCACTACCCAAGTCTACAAATATGGTTGTAGCTTGGCTAGTATTATTAATAATAATAATAATAATAATAATGATGATGATGATTAATAATTAATATTAATGATAATAATAATAATAATGATGATGATGATGATGACGATGATTAATAATAATGATAATAATAATAATAATAATGATAATAATGATGATGATGATGACGATGATTAATAATAATAATAATAATAATAATAATAATAATAACGATGTTGATGATGATGAGATTAATAATAATAATTAATATCACCCATCTGCAAGTACAGCAGAAATAATACTTTGTTGCAAATTACGCACAGACTCGCACAGAATACTCTATTATGCCAGCAATGTATTCTGTGCGCAAGGCGTGAACTCGAGCAGGGCCCTGTTTTTTTTTTTTTTTTTTTTTTTTTTTTTTTTTTTTTTTTGAGACTTATGGTAACTTCACATAAAAATAAGCTGGGCTTCCCTTTTTTTTCCCTCTAAAATTTTTGGCGGTGGCTAAACTTCGCCCACCCCTGAACACACTCACCTGGTCTCATTTCAATTTTATTGGATATTCGATTCGTCTCGTTCAATCTAACTAAACATGCAACTTTTTAAATGGGGAAAATGAATGGATTTGTGCTTTGGGGAAAAATTGGAAAGTGTCGTATATTTTATCCTTTTCAAAGGTTTAAAGGTCGCTCATGAATGGCAGAGGCGAGGGACGGTGATATTGCCCTATCGAGTAGGACAATGCCCTAGAGACTGACCATATATACATATGATCAGCGCCCAAGCCCCCTCTCCACCCAAGCTAGGACCAAGGAGGGCCAGGCAATGGCTGCTGAGGATTCAACACTTAATCCCATACGTATTGTATATATGATCAGCGCCCAAACCCCCTCTCCACCTAAGCTAAGACCAAGGAGGGCCAGGCAGTGGCTGCTGATGACTCAGCAGATAGACCTATAGGCTCCCCAAACCCCCCAACCTTAGCTCACAAGGATGGTAAGGTTGCAGACACTAATGGCACTAACGAGTCTGAGCGGGACTCGAACCCCCGACTGGCAAACACCAGGCAGAGACGTTACCAATCAGGCCACAGCAATCCATAAAGTTTAAAGGTCGCTCGTGAATGACAGAAACAAGGGACAGTGACATTGCCCTATCAAGCAGGACAAAGCCCCCTAGAGACTGACCATATATACATATGATCAGCGCCCAAGCCTCCTCTCCACACAAGATATGACCAAGAACGGCCAGGCAATGGCTGCTGAGAACTCAACAGATAGACCTATAGGCTCCTGTAACCCTAGTTGGAAAAACAGGATGGTATATGCCTAGGGACTACAGCAGAGAAAATAGCCCAATGAGGAAAAGAAACAAGGAAAAATAAAATATTTTAAGAACAGTAGTAACATTGACATAAATAGTTCAAATATGAACTATAAAAACTTTAAAAAAAAAAAAAACAAGAGGAAGAGAAATAAGATAGAATCTTGTGCCCGAGTGTACCCTCAAGCAAGCGAACTCTAACCCAAGACAGTGCAAAACTATGATATAGAGGCTATGGAACTACCCCAGATTAGAGAACAATGGTTTGATTTTGGAGTGCCCTAGAAGAGCAGAAAGCTAGAGTCTAGTTTAATTTTCACTTGGGATAAAATGAGAACGTGTTGTGCCACAGTGTGTAAAGTAATTTAAAATGTCGTTTATTATTATTATTATTATTATTATTATTATTATTATTATTATTATTATTATTATTATTATTATTATTATTATTATTATTATTATTATTATTACTTGCTAAGGTATAACCCTAGTTAATAAACATACAGTTTTTCGATACTCTGTGCATTACTCTATTCAATAATTGACGGATCTAACTTTGTTTCTAAGTATATATATTTCTCTCTCTCTCTCTCTCTCTCTCTCTCTCTCTCTCTCTCTCTCTCTCGCCTTTGTTTTTCTGCTTTATGGCGGACCCTGTCAAAAGTCTATAAAGTATTTAGCAATGAAGTAAAATTCTTCGAGGCTCCTAAGAAAAGATGAACATTCGCAATTAAGTTAATATAGGAGATTAAAGATACGTTTGTGAGATTTCAAACGTTTGGGATGAGGAATAGTAAATTTAGTTTCAGAGACATTATTATTATTATTATTATTATTATTATTATTATTATTATTATTATTATTATTATTATTATTATTATCATCTAAGCTACAAGCTTATTGTGAAAAGCAGGATGCTATAAGCCTGACATATAACTACTCTATTCTCTCCTCGTCCCTCGGGAGGTAGGAGAGGGAGTAATCATACCAGGTTAAAGGGGTGCGTGCGCATATCTGTCGACATATTTAGCCTGCATTTTGACGGATCACGTAAACTAATAATAATGATAATTAAGAGTTTAATTTCTATTGTTTTGAATTATTTATTTCTGCTTGGATCCATGTTTCTACTCGAGGTTTGAAGGAGTTTAAAAAAAAAAGAGCAATTTTGAAAAAAAAAAAAAAAAAAGGTTAAAATGTTTTGGTGTTGGCCCCACTAAGGCTTACAGAAACGGCGTAGTTAAGCCTATGTCCGTCAGTTGTCGCCTGATGACGTCATGCATGTCGCAAATGAATGAATTCACAATTTTTTTTTTTTTTTTTTTTTTTTTTTTTTTTTTTTTTTTTTTTTTACTCTTAAGCTCTAATTTACGTGTGATTTTTCGTTGTGTGTTTTTTTTCTTAAAAGTAAGACATTTTGTAAATTGGAAAGTTTTTTTTTCTCTCGGTTGTTGAGAGTCGTTTCGTGACTGAAAGTTAAAAGCTAAAAACTGAAAGGCAAATTGTCTTCTCTGTCTTTGGAACTTCTTATATATTTAGTAGCTGCTCACACACACACACACACACACACACACACACATATATATATATATATATATATATATATATATATATATATTTATGTATGTGTATATATATGTATGTATATATATGTGTATATATTATGTGTATTATATATACATATATATATATATATATATATATATATATATATATATATATACTGTATATATGTAGCAGTTTCTAGTCCACTGTAAAACAAAGGCCTCACAAATGTCCTTATTCATGTCTGGGCTTTGGCCAATTTCATTGGTAATGGGTGGGATGGTAAGACATATATCTAATAGCTCACAGCAAACCAACCTGTTATGAGTATTCGATATATATATATATATATATATATATATATATATATATATATATATATATATATATATAGTCTTTTTACTTGAAATTAATAAATAGCATTTTTTACTGAATGACAAAAGCCAAGACTTTTCCTATTATGAACACTTTATTTCATATATATTGAGAGCTAGAGTCAATTTATAAACGGAAATTATGAATATTAGTGATAATTGTATGGAATCATTTGTTATTTTTTATTTTTTAACTCAGAATTTTCAAAAATTAATTTTAGAATTAACAAGGTATTTTTTTTTCTTTTAAAACTTGTTTGAAGAAGAGAAATTATAGATTAATATTAACAATCTGATGCACAGATTTTGTTACTTATTTCAGGGTTTGTGGCTAGAAATGATTAAAATTATTATTATTACAATGATTAAAGCTATTATTATTACAGTTGTTATGATTATTATTATTATTATTATTATTATTATTATTATTATATTTATTATTATTATTATTATCAT
>NC_090727.1:20422658-20472658 GCF_036898095.1 Palaemon carinicauda | reverse complement strand
AGAGAGAGGGGGACGTAGTCAAAAGTAAGTGATGGGAGAGGAAGAATGTGAATAAAAGCAGAGAGAGAGAGAGAGAGAGAGAGAGAGAGAGAGAGAGAGTATTTTTCTTTATGAGATTGTAAAAACTGTAAGATAACTAAGCATATGGAGAGAGAGAGAGAGAGAGAGAGAGAGAGAGAGAGGACGTAGTCAAAGAATGTGATGGGAGAGTAAGAATGTGAATAAAAGCAAAGAGAGAGAGAGAGAGCGAGTTGGTATTGAGATTGTAAAACTGGAGAGAGAGAGAGAGAGAGAAGAGAGAGAGAGAGAGTTCACCTGGTATATTTCTTTATGAGATTGTAAGACTAAGATAACTAAGCATATGAAGAGAGAGAGAGAGAGAGAGAGTGTGTGTGTGAGAGAGAGAGAGAGAGAGAGAGAGAGAGAGAGAGAGATTTAAAGGGAAATTATTAATATTTAGTAACGCTCTTCTGTTCAAAACAAATTTCGTTTTCATTTTAACTTATTAAATGTACTTTTGTACTTTCGCCTGGCTCACCTATTCCCCTTTATTATTATTATTATTATTATTATTATTATTATTATTATTATTATTATTATTATTAGCTAAGCGACAACTGCAGTTGGAAAAGCAGGATGCTATGAGACCCATTATTATTTATTATTATTATTATTATTATTATTATTATTATTATTAGCTAATCTACAACCCTAGTTGGAAGAGCAAGATGCTCTAAGCCTAAGAACTCCAACAGGGAAAAATAGCCAGTGAGGAAAGGAAATAAGGAAATAAATAAACGATATTAGATATAAGAAGTAATGAAAAATTTAAATTAAATATTTTAAAAACATTAACAACATTAGAACAGATATTTGATTTATAAACTATAAAAGGACTTATGTAAGCCTGTTCAACATAAAAACGTTTTATGCAAGTTTGAACTTTTGAAGTTTCATCGGCTTTACTGGTTCTGTATCTAGGTTATTATTATTATTATTATTATTATTATTATTATTATTATTATTATTAGCTAAGGTACAACCCTAGTTGGAAGAGCAAAATGCTATAAGCCCAAGAGTTCCAACAGGGAAAAATAGCCTAGTTAGGAAAGGAAATAAACGATATAAGAAGTAATGAAAAATTAAAATTAAGTATTTTAAAAACATTAACAACATTAAAACAGACATTTCATATATAAACTATAAAAATATTTATGAAAGCCTGTTCGGCATAAAACATGCATTATCTTACCTCTCTCGAGCAAAACTTTTACGTTGTCGATATTTGTACCATTTTGCTATTTTACTTTTTTCGATAAAAAATATTGCTCTTCGAATTGGGTCATAACACGTCCATTCATCATGTAAAGTTGGGGGTTGTGTTCCCCCCTTTATATATATATATATATATATATATATATATATATAATATATATATATATATATATATATATATGTATATATATATATACATATATATATATATTTTTTTTTTTTCAAATATTGCTCGTCGAATCTTTCCTTTCTACACCAAACCTACGTTGTCGATATTTGCACCTGTTTGCTATTTTTTTTTCTTTTTTTTTATCAATTTAAATATTGCTCATCGAATTAGGTCATAACACGTCCCATTCATCATGTCAAGTTGAGGGTCGTTGCTCTCCCCCCCCCCTTTTTTTTAGAGAGAGAGAGAGAGAGAGAGAGAGAGAGAGAGAGAGAGAGGAGAGAGAGAGAGAGAGAGAGAGAGAGAGAGAGAGAGAGAGGAGCGAATAAGATAAAGAGCGAATATTCCCAGGGGTGTCACCCTCCTTGTGCTTTTGTTATGGCGCACTAACTTGTCAGTTTAAGTTTAAAAAAAAAAAAAAGCACCTTGTTGATTTAATAATTGTAGGAGAGGCGCGAGAATCAAAAAAAAAAAAAAAAAAAACTACTTTTCTTTTGAGGACTAACATATAAAAAAAGTTTTTGGAAGTGTCCCGACGCATTGCCAGAAAGTTAGCTGGCATAGGAAAACAACAAGAGCTCCCCGATCCTTTAGAGTCGACATTGTCCTTGGGTTAGGATTCGGCTTTGATCTTTACGGGCGCCGTCGGAGCCCATGTAACCGAATCTCGGGGACCCGCTTTCCAGGGGGCGTGCAACACGACTCTGAGAGCTGATATGCTCCTAGTCATAAAGAATTTATGTAAATGTATGTTGTCTGCCCCCTTCATTAGAGGTAGGAGGACGCAGAAAAACATTCATTTACATAAACTAGTTTTGAAGAGTGGAGTATTGTGCTCCGTTGCAAGTTTTTTTTTTCTTAGTTGTGGGTTCTCCTTAAAGGGATCGCATTAGACTGCAACTCACTATTTGTTGATGGGGGGGGGGGGGCGGAGGAGGAGGAGGAGGAGGAGGAGGAGGAGGAGCCACTCACTTGGGCTCACTAACGTTAGTTAGTCAAATATGAACGTTTTCATGAACTACATTGTGAAAATGGTTTTAGAGGATTTTCAAGTTTTTTAGGAGGAGGAGCCACTCACTTGGGCTCACTAACATTAGTTAGTCATCTTTGAAATGTGAACATTATCTTGTGTAAATAATTTGAGAGGATTTTCAAGTTAAATAAATGTAAAGGGGTATTTTTTGAGGCCCAAGGGCTTTCTTACTTTGTATTTGTTTAAATTTTTCTATTTAAGTCATCTGTGAAAATATTCTCTTGAACAATTTTTGTGAAAATGTTTTGAGAAGATTTTCAAGTTAGGATGGTGGTGGCCTATTTGTAACATTCCTTACGTGGGGATCGCTCAGAGTACACGTTAGTTCCTTTGGTCGCTGCAAACTCATTATCCTTCTGAGATAAGGATGGGGGTTTCGGGGGAGCCGGTAGGTCTACTTGTTGAGTCATCAACAGCCTTTTCTGGCCCTCCTTGGTCCTAGCGTGGGTGGAGATGGGGTTTTGTCACTGATCATATATATGGTCAGTCTCAAGGGCATTGTCCTGCTTGCTAGGGCAATGTCACTGTCCCTGACCTCTGTCATTCATGTGTGGCCTTTAAACCTTAAATGGGTGTTTTATTAGATCCAATAACTTACTCTCTTTGGATTTATATTTAAATATTCTATTGTAAATATTCCTGTGAGGTAAAATGTTATGATAACAGGAGACGAACCCTCAATTGATTGTCCAAAAGTTATTGTCTGTTGCTAGGATGTGCCAGTAAATACTTAAGAGTTTATAGTGTTTCTTTATTTTATTTATATGAATCCTATTTCTAAACTCATTTTTTTTAATGAGGTGCATTTGCACTGATTCGCGGGGATGCCCTTTTGGCTCGGAAAAGTTTCCTACCATCTGATTAGTTAGAATTATCTTGTCCAACCAATCAGCAAATAGGAAACTTTTCCGAGCTTAAAGGGCACTGAATTAGCTAGTAGGAAACTTATCCGAGTTAAAAGGGCACTGAATTAGCAATTAGGAAACTTATCCGAGCTAAAAGGGCACCCTTGCGACTCCCTTTTAGCTCGGAAAAGTTTCCTACTAGCTGATTGGTTAGAATGATTTTGTCCAACCAGTCAGCTATTAGGAAACTTTTCCAAGCTTAAAGGACACCCAATCAGCTAGTAGGAAACTTTTCCGAGCTAAAAGGACACCCAATCAGCTAGTAGGAAACTTTTCCGAGCTAAAAGGACACCCAATCAGCTAGTAGGAAACTTTTCTGAGCTAAAATGTCACCCAATCAGCTATTAGGAAACTTTTCAGAGCTAAAAGAGCACCCAATCAGCTAGTAGAAAACTTTTCCGAGCTAAAAGGACACCCAATCAGCTAGTAGGAAACTTTTCCGAGCTAAAAGGACACCCAATCAGCTAGTAGGAAACTTTTCCGAGCTAAAAGAGCACCCAATCAGCTAGTAGAAAACTTTTCCAAGCTAAAAGGACACCCAATCAGCTAGTAGGAAACTTTTCCGAGCTAAAAGGACACCCAATCAGCTAGCAGGAAAATTTTCTGAGCTAAAAGGACACCCAATCAGCTAGTAGGAAACTTTTCCTAGCTTAAAGGGCATCCAATCAGCTAGTAGGAAACTTTTCCGAGCTAAAAGGGCACCCAATCAGCTAGTAGGAAACTTTTCCTAGCTTAAAAGGCATCCAATCAGCTAGTAGGAAACTTTCCGAGCTAAAAGGACACCCAATCAGCTAGTAGGAAACTTTTCCCAGCTTAAAGGGCATCCAATCAGCTAGTAGAAAACTTTTCCGTGCTAAAAGGACACCCAATCAGCTAGTAGGAAACTTTTCCTAGCTTAAAGGGCATCCAATCAGCTAGTAGGAATTTTTTCCGAGCTAAAAGGACACCCAATCAGCTAGTAGGAAACTTTTCCGAGCCAAAAGGGCACCCAATCAGCTAGTAGGAAACATTTCAGAGCTAAAAGGGCACCCAATCAGCTAGTAGAAAACTTTTCCGAGCTAAAAGGCCACCCCCTGCGACTTCCTTTTAGCTCAGAAACGTTTCCTGCTAAGTGATTGGTTAGAATGATTTTATCCACCCAATCAGCTATTAGGAAACGTTTCTGAGCTAAAAGGGCACCCCTATGACTTCTTTTTAACTCTGAAATGTTTCCTACTAGACGATTAATTGAAACTATTTTGTCCAACCAATCAGCTAGTAGGAAACATTTCCGAGCTAAAAGGGCACCCCTATGACTCCCTTTTAGCTTGGAAAAGTTTCCTACTAAGTGATTGGTTCGGAAAAGTTTCCAAATAGCTGATTAATTCAAATTATTTTGTACAACCAATCAGCTATTTGGAAACTTTTCCGAGCTAAAAGAACACCCCTGACAGCCAGTGCAAATGCGCCTCATTAAAAAAAATTGGCTATAGTATCGGTCATAGAGGCGATATGATCCAAAACGAGTTCTCGACATGTTTTCTTCTTATCTCAAGGAGCAATAAAGATCTTCTAAAGGGTGTCTCATTCGTGTCTCATTCATTAGAGATATCCTTCAGATTTTGTCGTAATTACAGAGACGCCTTCAGTGTCAGCTGCGTTATTCATTTTTTTATGTTATTTATTGTAAATCTTGCCAGAAACTGTTAGGATGTATTATGTAATATTCGTGTTCATCTCTCTCTCTCTCTCTCTCTCTCTCTCTCTCTCTCTCTCTCTCTCTCTCTCTCTCTCTCTCTCTATTCGTGTTAATCTCTCTCTCTCTCTATTCGTGTTAATCTCTCTCTCTCTCTCTCTCTCTCTCTCTCTCTCTCTCTCTCTCTCTCTCTCTGAAAATGTTGCAGGAGTTCATCTGATAATTTTTTTTCTCGAAATTCTGACTTATTTTCTGTTAATTCAGATTTAGGCATCAAAGAAATAATTTGATCTTTATATAATTCGGATTCATATGAGCAGATAATTCCATATTTGTATTGTAGCAATTTGTTATATTCACGATACACAAACAAATACCCTTTGTTTATTTCTTTATTTCGATTTTCTTTATTTATCTTTTGTTAGAGATTATTTTTCTTCTTTTGTTTTTCCATTTAAGGTTGCAGCAACTATGAAAATAACAATAAAAACTAGAGGGCCACTCAGTAGAGCGCAGACCTTTTGCTCGACCATGACGTTCCAAAAATTAATAATTTCCAGCTTTTTACATAACAGTTAATCCTTGCGAGTTTCATTATTCCACGATTAAAAGTGTGGCCAGGAAGCTGTTCACAAGCAAACACACACACAAACTGGGGGTAAAACATAACCTCCTTCCAACTTCGCTGGCAGAGGTAATAACAACAATAAGTTCACACGTCATTCCTGTGTTACAACAAATGCTTTAGGAAAACCTAAAATATCAAGTATTTTGGTATTTGTGATTTTAGTGCATCGGGAGATTTTTCAATTTGAACTATTGAATATCATGGAAACTTTCAAATGGGCTCCCCAAGGCACTAGAAGAGTTGAAGACCCAGGCCTACATGGCTGAGCGACTATGAAGCGTGAAGTAGGTGATGATGAGTGGAGAAGCATTGATTTAAAAGCTCAAAATAGAAAAATTGGCGAGTTATTGGAAGACCCAGGCCTACATGGCTTAGGACTATGAAGCGTGAAAGCGTGAAATAGGAGATGAGTGGAGAAGCATTGAATTAAAAGCTCAAGACAGAGACGACTGGGGAAATCTAACCGAGGCCCTTTGCGTTAATAGGCCTGGGAGGAGATGATGATGATGATGATGAATTTCATATTATGTACTTGATCAATTAATTAATATTACTTACTTTACTTTGAGGGTTAGTTATATGGTCCCTTACAGTAGGGGAACCCTAATTTCTACAGGACCTCCAGGGTCGTTTTATGATGTTCATTGAGGAGCGTTTAACATTTCACAATGCGTATTGCTCGCTAATTCGGAGCATTGAACATTTCCACAATGCGTATTGCTCGCTAATAAGGGAGCATTTAACATTCCCACAATGCGTATTGCTTGCTAATAAGGGAGCATTTAACATTCCCACAATGCGTATTGCTCGCTTACTTTTCAATCATCTGTCAAAACACTCACAGAATAAGAAAGCCAATTTTATCCTTGATTTTCATAAGACTAAAAATATATTTTTATAATGGAGAAACAAAATATTAAAAAAAAAAATTTAGCCAATTTTAGCCTTGATTTTTATGACTAAAAAAATATTTTTATAATGCAGAAACAAAAAAAAAAAAATAAACGAGTTATGAAACAGCAAGAGAGCCCCTTTTCATTTTGATATCTTTTTCGTAAAACCTATTAGGAGGAAGTTTACACGTCCTAAACTGGTGGACAAGAGGCGTGTTCGCTGCCACTAATCATAGCTCTCGACAGCATTTTGGGCGAGGCGTATGGACCATAAGCACGGGCTAAAAGCTTACACAGATTAAGGGAAGCTGAGAGCTTGTAAATGCATCTAGAGTGAAGCGTTTTCCCCTAGGTGCGCCACAGGGCCATAAGGTCTTCGGAGGTAGGTCCGGCAGAGCTTAGAAAATCCTTTAGAAAAAGAAAAAACCTGAACTTTTTTGGTTGATACGTGTATGCTTTGCTTTTTTTTAGAAATTGATTTAACAGGTTTTTATGGTTAAACAGTAATCATATTAAAGTAAATTCCGATTTTTTTTTTTTTTTTTTTTTTTTTTTTTTTTTTTTTAATACGTGTATGCTTTGCTTGTATTGGAAATTGATTTAACAGGTTTTTATGTTTAAACAGTAATCATATTAAAGTAAATTCCGATTTTTTTTTGTTTTTGATACGTGTATGCTTTGCTTTTTTTGGAAATTGATTTAACAGGTTTTTATGTTTAAACAGCAATCATATGTAAGTAAATTCACGTTTGTAATATTATAATATATACGTAATACACCTTTTTTGATATTCATATATACTGTAGTTACTGTATAAAAAAAAAATTGTCGTTACAAATGTTTTACTTTTTTTTTTTTTTTTTTTGGTCGATGCGTGTATGCTTTGCTTTTTATAGAAATTGATTTAACAGGTTTGTATGTTTAAACAGTAATCATATTAAAGTAATTTCACGTTTATAATATTATAATATTAACGTAATACACCTTTTCTATATTCATATATACTGTAGTTACTGTATAAAGAAAAAAAATTGTTGTTACAGATTTTTTTTTTTTTTTTTTTTTTTTTTTTTTTTTTTTTTTGGGTCGATACGTGTATGCTTAGCTTTTTTTTTAGAAATTGATTTAATAGGTTTTTATGTATAAACAGTAATCATATTGAAGTAAATTCACGTTTGTAATATTATAATATTAATGTAATATACCTTTTTTAATATTCATATATAGTTACTGTATAAGAAAAAAAAAACTTGTCGTTACAGATGTTTTACTTTTTTTTTTTTTGTCGATATGTGTATGCTTTGCTTTTTTTTAGAAATTGATTTAACAGATTTTTTTATGTTTAGACAGTAATCATATTAAATTAAATTTACGTTTGTAATATTAACGTAATACAACTTTTTTTAATATTCATATATAATTATTGTATAAAAAAAGAAAACTTTTTTGTCGTTACAGATGTTTTACTTTTTTTTTTTCAAATTCGTATAACAAAAGAGTTTTGTGTCTCAACAGTAATGTTGTTAAAGTAAGATAATGTTATTAATGATATTAACACTATACACCGTTTTTAACAATTATGTATAGTTAGTGTATATAAATGTCATATCCAGTTTTTTCCCATGGAAATTTAGCGTAGGTAACTTTACCACAAATTTTTGTTAATTTTGACGATATTTCATAGAAAATTCTAAATAAAAAAAAATAACTTTTTGTCGTTACATATACTGTATTCTTTGCTTTTTTTTTTAATTCGTTTAACAAAAGAGTTTGTCTTAACAGTAATCTTATTAAAGTAATGTTAATAATGATATTGACGTTGTGCACTGTTTTTAACATTTATATTTAGTTACTGTATATGAATATTATATCCATATTTTTCGTATGAAGATTTAGCTTAAGTATATTTACCACAAGGTTTCGATAACTGTGTCGATGTTTCTTAGAAAATCATAAAAAGCAAACTGACCCCATTTCTGTCATTACTTATATGCTTTGCTTTTTTGGAGATTAATTTAACAGAAAATTTTTATATCTTGACAGTAATTTTATTAAAGGAAATTCTCCTTAATAATAATATTGGCATAATACACCGTTTTTAGCATTTATATATATAGTTACTGTATATAAATATTATATCTATTTTTTCTTATGAAAATTTAGCTTAAGTATATTTACCACAAGTTTTTGAGTAACTATGGTGATATTTCTTAGAAAATTCCAAAAACAATCTGACCCTTTTTTTGTCGTTACAGTTTTTTTTTTCATATACAAATTCTTTCATCAAAAGAGTTTTGTGTCTTAACTGTAATGTTATTAATAAATGTAATGTTTCTTTCCTTGGAATTTCAGTGTAAGTAAATTTACTAAAAGTTTTTCATAACTGTGACGATATTTTTTAGAAAATTCCAAAAACAAACTGACCCCATTTTTGTCGTTACATGTTTTTTTTTTTTTTTCATTTACAAATTCTTTTATCAAAAGAGTTTTGTGTCTTAACAGTAATGTTATTAATAAATGTAACAAGTTTATTTCCTTGGAATTTTAGTGTAAGTAAATTTACTAAATAATTTTGATAACTGTGATGATATTTCTTAGAAAAACTTAAAAAACAAACTGACCTTTTTATCCTTACATATATGATTTGCTTTATGTAGTGTTGCAGTGTTGCCAGATCTGGGGATTTATCCCTAGATTTGGGGAATTTGGGTGTCTGATGGGGATATTCCGTACAAATTTCTATGAAGAAGAAACCAAGATGAGTAAACCTTTATATTGTTGCAACTAGTTTACTTGCGCTTACTTGAAGTATAGTGAATAATTTCTTTATTAGTAAAGCCTACTTGATCAAGACAGAAGAGAATATATTTGTGGAAATGGGGATTTTTGCGTTGTTTTGGTTTTTTTTTATACTAACCAATTTGGCAGCACTGCGTACCACAGTACACGTAGCGCTGTTGTGGTTAACACATCATCATCATCTCCTCCCACGCCTATTGACACAAAGGGCCTCGGTTAGATTTCGCCAGTCGTCTCTATCTTGAGCTTTTAATTCAATTCTTCTCCAATCATCATCTCCTACGCCTATTGACGCAAAGGGCCTCGGTTAGATTTCGCCAGGCGTCTCTATCTTGAGTTAATTCAATACTTTCGTTGCACACATCATTATGAAATCTGGCTAAACTTTTGGAGCTTTCCTAGCTGGAAACCTGTATGGTGGCCGAAGTGCCTTGACCAGAGGACGTTGAAATTAAATTATGGCAGCTGCAAAAAGGGAATTAGATGTTTCTGTTTTCCGTTAGCAGAAAATCCAGGAATAATCGGAATTGTCCCTTCAAGGGTAGGAATTTTTGTCCTTGCGAAATTACATTTTAGAAATTAGCCAAGTGCTTTTGAGAAATCTGTAAGTGTTGAATATTCTATACACTTTTATTATATAGAATATGATAATTATTCTAAAAGTTTTTCCTTTATTATAAAGAATATGAGAATTATTCTAAGTGTTTTTTTTTTTTTTTTTTTTTTTTTTTTTTTTTTTTTTTTTTATTACATTTAGAACACTCACTGGATTAGCGTCTGTTCTTCATTGGCATTACATACACCCAAAAGTAGTTCCTGGAAACATAACGCATACACACTCAAATGTGTTCCTGGAAACATAATGCATGCGAACGCACAAATGTTTTCCTGGAAACATAACGCATACACACACTCAAATGTGTTCCTGGAAACAATGCATGCGAACGCACAAATGTTTTCCTGGAAACATAACGCATACACACACTCAAATGTGTTCCTGGAAACAATGCATGCGAACGCACAAATGTTTTCCTGGAAACATAACGCATACACACTCTCAAATGTGTTCCTGGAAACAATGCATGCGAACGCACAAATGTTTTCCTGGAAACATAACGCATACACACACTCAAATGTGTTCCTGGAAACAATGCATGCGAACGCACAAATGTTTTCCTGGAAACATAACGCATACACACTCTCAAATGTGTTCCTGGAAACATAACGCATGCGAACGCACAAATGTTTTCCTGGAAACATAACGCATACACACTCTCAAATGTGTTCCTGGAAACAATGCATGCGAACGCACAAATGTTTTCCTGGAAACATAACGCATACACACTCTCAAATGTGTTCCTGGAAACAATGCATGCGAACGCACAAATGTTTTCCTGGAAACATAATGCATACACACTCTCAAATGTGTTCCTGGAAACATAACGCATGCGAACGCACAAATGTTTTCCTGGAAACATAACGCATACACACACTCAAATGTGTTCCTGGAAACAATGCATGCGAACGCACAAATGTTTTCCTGGAAACATAACGCATACACACTCTCAAATGTGTTCCTGGAAACATAACGCATGCGAACGCACAAATGTTTTCCTGGAAACATAACGCATACACACTCTCAAATGTGTTCCTGGAAACAATGCATGCGAACGCACAAATGTTTTCCTGGAAACATAACGCATACACACACTCAAATGTGTTCCTGGAAACAATGCATGCGAACGCACAAATGTTTTCCTGGAAACATAACGCATACACACTCTCAAATGTGTTCCTGGAAACAATGCATGCGAACGCACAAATGTTTTCCTGGAAACATAATGCATGCGAACGCACAAATGTTTTCCTGGAAACATAACGCATACACACACTCAAATGTGTTCCTGGAAACAATGCATGCGAACGCACAAATGTTTTCCTGGAAACATAATGCATGCGAACGCACAAATGTTTTCCTGGAAACATAACGCATACACACACTCAAATGTGTTCCTGGAAACAATGCATGCGAACGCACAAATGTTTTCCTGGAAACATAATGCATGCGAACGCACAAATGTTTTCCTGGAAACATAACGCATACACACACTCAAATGTGTTCCTGGAAACAATGCATGCGAACGCACAAATGTTTTCCTGGAAACATAATGCATGCGAACGCACAAATGTTTTCCTGGAAACATAACGCATACACACACTCAAATGTGTTCCTGGAAACAATGCATGCGAACGCACAAATGTTTTCCTGGAAACATAACGCATACACACTCTCAAATGTGTTCCTGGAAACAATGCATGCGAACGCACAAATGTTTTCCTGGAAACATAATGCATGCGAACGCACAAATGTTTTCCTGGAAACATAACGCATACACACACTCAAATGTGTTCCTGGAAACAATGCATGCGAACGCTCAAATGTTTTCCTGGAAACATAACGCATACACACTCTCAAATGTGTTCCTGGAAACAATGCATGCGAACGCACAAATGTTTTCCTGGAAACATAATGCATGCGAACGCACAAATGTTTTCCTGGAAACATAACGCATACACACACTCAAATGTGTTCCTGGAAACAATGCATGCGAACGCACAAATGTTTTCCTGGAAACATAACGCATACACACTCTCAAATGTGTTCCTGGAAACAATGCATGCGAACGCACAAATGTTTTCCTGGAAACATAATGCATGCGAACGCACAAATGTTTTCCTGGAAACATAACGCATACACACTCTCAAATGTGTTCCTGGAAACAATGCATGCGAACGCACAAATGTTTTCCTGGAAACATAACGCATACACACACTCAAATGTGTTCCTGGAAACAATGCATGCGAACGCACAAATGTTTTCCTGGAAACATAACGCATACACACTCTCAAATGTGTTCCTGGAAACAATGCATGCGAACGCACAAATGTTTTCCTGGAAACATAACGCATACACACTCTCAAATGTGTTCCTGGAAACATAACGCATGCGAACGCACAAATGTTTTCCTGGAAACATAACGCATACACACTCTCAAATGTGTTCCTGGAAACAATGCATGCGAACGCACAAATGTTTTCCTGGAAACATAACGCATACACACTCTCAAATGTGTTCCTGGAAACAATGCATGCGAACGCACAAATGTTTTCCTGGAAACATAATGCATGCGAACGCACAAATGTTTTCCTGGAAACATAACGCATACACACACTCAAATGTGTTCCTGGAAACAATGCATGCGAACGCACAAATGTTTTCCTGGAAACATAATGCATGCGAACGCACAAATGTTTTCCTGGAAACATAACGCATACACACTCTCAAATGTGTTCCTGGAAACAATGCATGCGAACGCACAAATGTTTTCCTGGAAACATAATGCATGCGAACGCACAAATGTTTTCCTGGAAACATAACGCATACACACTCTCAAATGTGTTCCTGGAAACAATGCATGCGAACGCACAAATGTTTTCCTGGAAACATAACGCATACACACACTCAAATGTGTTCCTGGAAACAATGCATGCGAACGCACAAATGTTTTCCTGGAAACATAACGCATACACACACTCAAATGTGTTCCTGGAAACAATGCATGCGAACGCACAAATGTTTTCCTGGAAACATAACGCATACACACTCTCAAATGTGTACCTGGAAACATAACGCATGCGAACGCACAAATGTTTTCCTGGAAACATAATGCATACACACTCTCAAATGTGTTCCTGGAAACAATGCATGCGAACGCACAAATGTTTTCCTGGAAACATAACGCATACACACTCTCAAATGTGTACCTGGAAACATAACGCATGCGAACGCACAAATGTTTTCCTGGAAACATAACGCATACACACTCTCAAATGTGTTCCTGGAAACAATGCATGCGAACGCACAAATGTTTTCCTGGAAACATAACGCATACACACTCTCAAATGTGTTCCTGGAAACAATGCATGCGAACGCACAAATGTTTTCCTGGAAACATAATGCATGCGAACGCACAAATGTTTTCCTGGAAACATAACGCATACACACACTCAAATGTGTTCCTGGAAACAATGCATGCGAACGCACAAATGTTTTCCTGGAAACATAACGCATACACACACTCAAATGTGTTCCTGGAAACAATGCATGCGAACGCACAAATGTTTTCCTGGAAACATAACGCATACACACTCTCAAATGTGTTCCTGGAAACATAATGCATGCGAACGCACAAATGTTTTCCTGCAAACATAATGCATACACACTCTCAAATGTGTACCTGGAAACATAACGCATGCGAACGCACAAATGTTTTCCTGCAAACATAATGCATACACACTCTCAAATGTGTTCCTGGAAACATAATGCATACGAACGCACAAATGTGTTCCTGGAAACTTAATGCATACACTCTCAAATGTGTTCCTGGAAACATAACGCATGCGAACGCACAAATGTTTTCCTGGAAACATAATGCATACACACTCTCAAATGTGTTCCTGGAAACATAATGCATACGAACGCACAAATGTGTTCCTGGAAACATAATGCATACACACTCTCAAATGTGTACCTGGAAACATAACGCATGCGAACGCACAAATGTTTTCCTGGAAACATAACGCATACACACACTCAAATGTGTTCCTGGAAACAATGCATGCGAACGCACAAATGTTTTCCTGGAAACATAACGCATACACACTCTCAAATGTGTTCCTGGAAACAATGCATGCGAACGCACAAATGTTTTCCTGGAAACATAACGCATACACACACTCAAATGTGTTCCTGGAAACAATGCATGCGAACGCACAAATGTTTTCCTGGAAACATAACGCATACACACTCTCAAATGTGTACCTGGAAACATAACGCATGCGAACGCACAAATGTTTTCCTGGAAACATAATGCATGCGAACGCACAAATGTTTTCCTGGAAACATAACGCATGCGAACGCACAAATGTTTTCCTGGAAACATAACGCATACACACACTCAAATGTGTTCCTGGAAACAATGCATGCGAACGCACAAATGTTTTCCTGCAAACATAATGCATACACACTCTCAAATGTGTACCTGGAAACATAATGCATGCGAACGCACAAATGTTTTCCTGGAAACATAATGCATACACACTCTCAAATGTGTACCTGGAAACATAACGCATGCGAACGCACAAATGTTTTCCTGGAAACATAATGCATACACACTCTCAAATGTGTACCTGGAAACATAACGCATGCGAACGCACAAATGTTTTCCTGCAAACATAATGCATACACACTCTCAAATGTGTACCTGGAAACATAACGCATGCGAACGCACAAATGTTTTCCTGGAAACATAATGCATACACACTCTCAAATGTGTACCTGGAAACATAATGCATGCGAACGCACAAATGTTTTCCTGGAAACATAATGCATACACACTCTCAAATGTGTACCTGGAAACATAATGCATGCGAACGCACAAATGTTTTCCTGGAAACATAATGCATACACACTCTCAAATGTGTACCTGGAAACATAATGCATGCGAACGCACAAATGTTTTCCTGCAAACATAATGCATACACACTCTCAAATGTGTTCCTGGAAACATAATGCATACGAACGCACAAATGTGTTCCTGGAAACATAATGCATACGAACGCACAAATGTGTTCCTGGAAACATAATGCAAACGAACGCACAAATGATTTCCTGGAAACATAATGCATACGAACGCACAAATGTTTTCCTGCAAACATAATGCATACACACTCTCAAATGTGTTCCTGGAAACATAATGCATACGAACGCACAAATGTGTTCCTGGAAACATAATGCATACGAACGCACAAATGTGTTCCTGGAAACATAATGCATACGAACGCACAAATGTTTTCCTGCAAACATAATGCATACACACTCTCAAATGTGTTCCTGGAAACATAATGCATACGAACGCACAAATGTGTTCCTGGAAACATAGTGCAAACGAACGCACAAATGATTTCCTGGAAACATAACGCATGCGAACGCACAAATGTTTTCCTGCAAACATAATGCATACACACTCTCAAATGTGTTCCTGGAAACATAATGTATACAAACGCACAAATGTTTTCTTGGAAACAAAATGCATACGAACGCACAAATGTTTTCCTGGAAACATAACGCATACACACACTCAAATGTGTTCCTGGAAACATAACGCATACACACACTCAAATGTTTTCCTGGAAACATAATGCATGCGAACGCACAAATGTTTTCCTGCAAACATAATGCATACACACTCTCAAATGTGTTCCTGGAAACATAACGCATGCGAACGCACAAATGTTTTCCTGGAAACATAATGCATACACACACTCAAATGTGTTCCTGGAAACAATGCATGCGAACGCACAAATGTTTTCCTGGAAACATAACGCATACACACACTCAAATGTGTTCCTGGAAACAATGCATGCGAACGCACAAATGTTTTCCTGGAAACATAACGCATACACACTCTCAAATGTGTTCCTGGAAACAATGCATGCGAACGCACAAATGTTTTCCTGGAAACATAACGCATACACACTCTCAAATGTGTTCCTGGAAACAATGCATGCGAACGCACAAATGTTTTCCTGGAAACATAACGCATACACACACTCAAATGTGTTCCTGGAAACAATGCATGCGAACGCACAAATGTTTTCCTGGAAACATAACGCATACACACTCTCAAATGTGTTCCTGGAAACATAATGCATGCGAACGCACAAATGTTTTCCTGGAAACATAACGCATACACACTCTCAAATGTGTTCCTGGAAACATAATGCATGCGAACGCACAAATGTTTTCCTGCAAACATAATGCATACACACTCTCAAATGTGTTCCTGGAAACATAACGCATGCGAACGCACAAATGTTTTCCTGGAAACATAATGCATACACACACTCAAATGTGTTCCTGGAAACAATGCATGCGAACGCACAAATGTTTTCCTGGAAACATAACGCATACACACACTCAAATGTGTTCCTGGAAACAATGCATGCGAACGCACAAATGTGTTCCTGGAAACATAACGCATACACACTCTCAAATGTGTTCCTGGAAACATAATGCATGCGAACGCACAAATGTTTTCCTGGAAACATAATGCATACACACACTCAAATGTGTTCCTGGAAACAATGCATGCGAACGCACAAATGTTTTCCTGGAAACATAACGCATACACACTCTCAAATGTGTTCCTGGAAACATAATGCATGCGAACGCACAAATGTTTTCCTGCAAACATAATGCATACACACTCTCAAATGTGTTCCTGGAAACATAACGCATGCGAACGCACAAATGTTTTCCTGGAAACATAACGCATACACACTCTCAAATGTGTTCCTGGAAACAATGCATGCGAACGCACAAATGTTTTCCTGGAAACATAATGCATGCGAACGCACAAATGTTTTCCTGGAAACATAATGCATACACACACTCAAATGTGTTCCTGGAAACAATGCATGCGAACGCACAAATGTTTTCCTGGAAACATAATGCATGCGAACGCACAAATGTTTTCCTGGAAACATAATGCATACACACACTCAAATGTGTTCCTGGAAACAATGCATGCGAACGCACAAATGTTTTCCTGGAAACATAATGCATGCGAACGCACAAATGTTTTCCTGGAAACATAACGCATACACACTCTCAAATGTGTTCCTGGAAACAATGCATGCGAACGCACAAATGTTTTCCTGGAAACATAACGCATACACACTCTCAAATGTGTTCCTGGAAACAATGCATGCGAACGCACAAATGTTTTCCTGGAAACATAACGCATACACACACTCAAATGTGTTCCTGGAAACAATGCATGCGAACGCACAAATGTTTTCCTGCAAACATAACGCATACACACTCTCAAATGTGTTCCTGGAAACAATGCATGCGAACGCACAAATGTTTTCCTGCAAACATAATGCATACACACTCTCAAATGTGTTCCTGGAAACAATGCATGCGAACGCACAAATGTTTTCCTGGAAACATAACGCATACACACTCTCAAATGTGTTCCTGGAAACATAATGCATGCGAACGCACAAATGTTTTCCTGGAAACATAACGCATACACACTCTCAAATGTGTTCCTGGAAACATAATGCATGCGAACGCACAAATGTTTTCCTGCAAACATAATGCATACACACTCTCAAATGTGTTTCTGGAAACAATGCATGCGAACGCACAAATGTTTTCCTGGAAACATAATGCATGCGAACGCACAAATGTTTTCCTGCAAACATAATGCATACACACTCTCAAATGTGTACCTGGAAACATAACGCATGCGAACGCACAAATGTTTTCCTGGAAACATAATGCATGCGAACGCACAAATGTTTTCCTGCAAACATAATGCATACACACTCTCAAATGTGTACCTGGAAACATAACGCATGCGAACGCACAAATGTGTTCCTGGAAACTTAATGCATACACTCTCAAATATGTTCCTGGAAACATAATGCATACGACCGCACAAATGTTTCCCTGGAAACATAATGCATACACACTCTCAAATGTGTTCCTGGAAACATAATGTATACAAACGCACAAATGTTTTCTTGGAAACAAAATGCATACGAACGCACAAATGTTTTCCTGGAAACATAACGCATACACACACTCAAATGTGTTCCTGGAAACAATGCATGCGAACGCACAAATGTTTTCCTGGAAACATAACGCATACACACTCTCAAATGTGTTCCTGGAAACATAATGCATGCGAACGCACAAATGTTTTCCTGCAAACATAATGCATACACACTCTCAAATGTGTTCCTGGAAACATAATGCATGCGAACGCACAAATGTTTTCCTGGAAACATAATGCATGCGAACGCACAAATGTTTTCCTGGAAACATAATGCATACACACTCTCAAATGTGTACCTGGAAACATAATGCATGCGAACGCACAAATGTTTTCCTGGAAACATAATGCATGCGAACGCACAAATGTTTTCCTGGAAACATAATGCATGCGAACGCACAAATGTTTTCCTGGAAACATAATGCATGCGAACGCACAAATGTTTTCCTGGAAACATAATGCATGCGAACGCACAAATGTTTTCCTGCAAACATAATGCATACACACTCTCAAATGTGTTCCTGGAAACATAATGCATGCGAACGCACAAATGTTTTCCTGGAAACATAATGCATACACACTCTCAAATGTGTACCTGGAAACATAATGCATGCGAACGCACAAATGTTTTCCTGGAAACATAATGCATGCGAACGCACAAATGTTTTCCTGGAAACATAACGCATGCGAACGCACAAATGTTTTCCTGCAAACATAATGCATACACACTCTCAAATGTGTACCTGGAAACATAATGCATGCGAACGCACAAATGTTTTCCTGGAAACATAATGCATACACACTCTCAAATGTGTTCCTGGAAACATAATGTATACAAACGCACAAATGTTTTCCTGCAAACATAATGCATACACACTCTCAAATGTGTTCCTGGAAACATAATGTATACAAACGCACAAATGTTTTCTTGGAAACAAAATGCATACGAACGCACAAATGTTTTCCTGGAAACATAATGCATGCGAACGCACAAATGTTTTCCTGGAAACATAATGCATACACACTCTCAAATGTGTTCCTGGAAACATAATGTATACAAACGCACAAATGTTTTCCTGGAAACATAACGCATACGAACGCACAAATGTTTTCCTGCAAACATAATGCATACACACTCTCAAATGTGTTCCTGGAAACATAATGTATACAAACGCACAAATGTTTTCCTGGAAACATAACGCATGCGAACGCACAAATGTTTTCCTGGAAACATAATGCATACACACTCTCAAATGTGTTCCTGGAAACATAATGTATACAAACGCACAAATGTTTTCCTGGAAACATAACGCATACGAACGCACAAATGTTTTCCTGCAAACATAATGCATACACACTCTCAAATGTGTTCCTGGAAACATAATGTATACAAACGCACAAATGTTTTCTTGGAAACAAAATGCATACGAACGCACAAATGTTTTCCTGGAAACATAATGCATGCGAACGCACAAATGTTTTCCTGGAAACATAACGCATGCGAACGCACAAATGTTTTCCTGCAAACATAATGCATACACACTCTCAAATGTGTTCCTGGAAACAATGCATGCGAACGCACAAATGTTTTCCTGGAAACATAATGCATACACACTCTCAAATGTGTTCCTGGAAACATAATGTATACAAACGCACAAATGTTTTCCTGGAAACATAACGCATGCGAACGCACAAATGTTTTCCTGCAAACATAATGCATACACACTCTCAAATGTGTACCTGGAAACATAATGCATGCGAACGCACAAATGTTTTCCTGGAAACATAATGCATACACACTCTCAAATGTGTTCCTGGAAACATAATGTATACAAACGCACAAATGTTTTCCTGCAAACATAATGCATACACACTCTCAAATGTGTTCCTGGAAACAATGCATGCGAACGCACAAATGTTTTCCTGCAAACATAATGCATACACACTCTCAAATGTGTTCCTGGAAACAATGCATGCGAACGCACAAATGTTTTCCTGGAAACATAATGCATACACACTCTCAAATGTGTTCCTGGAAACATAATGCATGCGAACGCACAAATGTTTTCCTGGAAACATAACGCATGCGAACGCACAAATGTTTTCCTGCAAACATAATGCATACACACTCTCAAATGTGTTCCTGGAAACAATGCATGCGAACGCACAAATGTTTTCCTGGAAACATAATGCATACACTCTCAAATGTGTTCCTGGAAACATAATGTATACAAACGCACAAATGTTTTCTTGGAAACAAAATGCATGCGAACGCACAAATGTTTTCCTGGAAACATAATGCATACGAACGCACAAATGTGTTCCTGGAAACATAATGCATACACACACTCAAATGTGTTCCTGGAAACATAATGCATACACAAACTCAAATGTGTTCTTGAAAGTATAATGCATACACACACTCAAATGTGTTTCTGAAAACATAATGCATACACACACTCAAATGTGTATGCATGTTCCTGGAAACATATTGCATACACACAACCAAATGTTTTCCTGGAAACATAATATGTACATCTATGGATATCATTACACGTGAAATTTTATTACTTACATGGAGTTATATATTTTGAACTAATACTAATACTAATAATCTGGATTCATTTATGTAAAAATCCTATTATTTCTAGAAAGCATTATCACATCTAAACCCCCCCCTCCAACCCCCCTCCAATTGGGAGACGCTAAAATATAAAAGGGGCGGGTCATCCAATCAGTCAATCAGTACACGGGACAATTTAGGAAATCCTTCTAAAATCCTC
Organism: Palaemon carinicauda; assembly: GCF_036898095.1. Lineage (NCBI taxonomy): Eukaryota > Metazoa > Arthropoda > Malacostraca > Decapoda > Palaemonidae > Palaemon > Palaemon carinicauda. The sequence continues at coordinate 20,451,811 of NC_090727.1, read as the reverse complement.
TGGGTGTCAGCGTTAGTGATGCATTATTTACGGGCGCTAATACAATGTGCCCGAGTCCCTCGGTCCACTGGTTTCCAGCCGGCCCCCTCCAGTACCCCTACCCATTCTCCCCCTCCCCCGCTAGGACTTCAGTGTTCGAATCTCCCTCTTTCCAGGCCCCTGCATTCGCCGTACCCCTTCCCCAGGTTCTCCAATCCTCCTTCTCCCTTTCCTGTTAGGATTTCAGCATTCGAATCTCCCCCTTTCCTCCAGCCTCTCCAGCCATCCTACCACTTCCCCCAGGTTCTCCAATCCCTCTTCCTCCTTTCCTGTGAGGACTTCAGCATCGGAATCTCCCCCTTCCAAAGCCCCTGCCTTTCCCGTACTCCTCCCCCAGGTTCTCCAACCTCCAATACCCCTTCCCTTTCAGGACTTCAGTGACCGAATTTCCCCCTTTCCCCCCAGCTTCTCCATCCTCTGTACCCCTCTCCTAGGACTTCCAACCCCATACCGCCTTCCCAATGTCCTCCCACTCCCCTACTACTTCCTTCTAGTCATGATTTCAGCATCCGAATCTCCCTCTTCCCAAAGCCCCTCCAACCCCATACCACCTCCCCTGCTCCTCCAACCCCGTACCCCTTCCCACACCCCTTCCAATCCCCTACTACTTCCTACCAGTCAGGACTTCAGTATCCGAATCTCCCCTTTCCCCCAGCTTCTCCATCCTCTGTACCCCTCCCCCAGGACCTCTAGCCCCGTACCTCTCCCCTAAGACCTCCAACCCCATACTACTTCCTTCTAGTCAGGACTTCAGCATCCAAATCTCCCCCTTCCTAAGCCTTTCCAATCCCCTATCTCCTCCAGCTCCCCTTACCTCCCCCAGCTCCTCCAACCCCCCTACCACCTCCCTCCAACACCTCTAACCCCCCTTTCGCTCTTCCCCTTCCTAAGCCTTTCCATCTCTAGTACCCCTCCCCCAGGGCCTCCAACCAAACACGTCCTCTCTCAGACCTTTCCAATCCCCTACCCCCTCTCTCAGCCTCTCTAACACCCCCCTCCCTCAGGTCCTCTAATACCCCCCTCCCTCAGCCCCTCTAACCTCCCCTCCCCCCTTAGTTTTTCCAACCCCCCCTACCTCTTCCATTCTAGCGAGGATTTCAGCATCCGAATCTCCCCATTACTCCCTCTTATCCCCATCCCCCTCTCCCCCTTACTCCCCTTTTCACTTTTCCCCTCTCTACCTTCCCCCTCTCCCCTTACTCCCCCTTTTCACCTTCCCCTCTCTATATAGAGCTTGTGTAGAGCCGCCTCCGCTCTTCGCTCTCCCAAGGTTAACGGTGTTTGTTCGCTGTTGTTTTTGGCCGATTAATTGATCTCCAAGTGACATTTTTTATTTGATGTCCGTGATGTAGATGGAAGTTAGGGGCGATTTATAATAATGATGATGTTGATGTTGATGTCGCCTTTTGATGTTTAGAAGCGAGTTAGAAAGTATGCGACGATATCAAAGGAACGGCGAGCATGCGCATTAACGTCTTTTCTGCCATAGCGAATGCACAGGTGGTCTGGGCCTTGTAGGTGTGCATTTCTTGTTATGTAAAAGACCTGTCTTGTTATGTGTTTGGTGGGGAAATTTGCTTCGATCATTTAATTTCTCTTACAATGGGGTTTCAGTTGTAGAAACACCAGTAGCAGGTTGGCCGGGGCACCAGCCGCCCGTTCAGATACTACCGCTAGAGAGTTATGAGGTCCTTTGAGTGGCCAGACAGTACTACATTGGATCCCTTCTCTGGTTACGGTTCTTTCCCTTTGCCTACACATACACCGAATAGTCTGGCCTATTCTTTACAGATTCTCCTCTGTCCTCATACACCTGGCAACACTGAGATTACCAAACAATTCTTGTTCACCCAAGGGGTTCACTACTGCGCTATAATTATTCAGTGGCCACTTTCCTCTTGGTTAGGGTAGAAGAGATTCTTTAGCTATGGTAAGCAACTCTTCAAGGAGAAGGACACTCCAAAATCAATCCATTGTTCTCCAGTCTCGGGTAGTGCCATAGCCAATGTACCATGGTCTTCCACTGTCTTGGGTTAGAGTTCTCTTGCTTGAGGGTACACTCCGGCACACTATTCTATCGAATTTCTCTTCCTCTTGGTTTGTTAAAGTTTTTATAGTTATATAGGAAATATTTATTTTAATGTTGTTACCGTTCATAAACTATTTTATTTTTCCTTTTTCCTTTCCTCACTGGGCTATTTTCCCTGTTGGGGCCCCTGGGCTTATAGCATCTTGCTTTTCCAACTAGGGTTGTAGCTTAGCAAATAATAATAATAATAATAAATGTTCCTATAGCTTATAATAATAATAATAATAATAATAATAATAATAATAATAATAATTACAACATATTAAGAATGATTAAATTATTTTTCTGCCCCCCCTGTTTTAAGGGGGTTAAAGCGCCCCCCCCCCTTTTTTTTTAATGTGCGAGGGCCTTAAGCGTTTTGGATGTATGCTTAAGTTTTTAGGACTGTAGCAAATTTTTGTAGTAGAAACTATGCAAAGTACTCTAAATTTTTTTTCGTACCCTCATTCCTCCATCTGGACTCCTTCTCTTCCTTCCTTCCTCATTTTCCTTCCCTTCCTTGCTTCTCCCGACTCCTTCAAAATATCTTTTTCGTACCCTCATTCCTCCCTCTTGACTCCTTCCCTTCGTTTCTTCCTACCTTCCTCATTTTCCTACCCTTCCTTCCTTCATCATTTTCCTACCATTCTTTCCTTCCTTGTATTATTATTATTATTATTATTATTAGACACGTAAGTTTGCCCGCTAAGTTCTCTTTGACAAATATATATATATATATATATATATATATATATATATATATATATATATATATATATATATATATATATATATGCAGAAGAACCACAGGGAAAATGAAAATACGAAATATACACTTAAGTCCTGACTAGTTTCGTGATACTTCCTCAGAGGACTGATTTATTGGACTGATTTATTGAGAGAGGTTTCTTTACAATTTATATGGAAAGCAAGCGTACGAACATAAATATAGAGATTTAGAGAACAATGACACTTCCTTACCAACTACCTGGGTCAGGTGTTGAGTAGGAGGAGTCCCCCAAGCTCATTAGACACCTGCTAAAAAGGGTCATTTCTAGTGGCGGGTATATTCTTGTTTTCTTCTTTTTTTATTTTCAGTACAGTTTATTTATATGACAATACGGTATCCATATCTATATAAATACATAAGCAAAACATACACAAACATACAAATATATATATATATATATATATATATATATATATATATATATATATATATATATATACATACAGATACACATACATATACATATATACATATATATACACATACATATACATACATATACACATATACATACAGGTGTCTAATGAGCTTGGGGGACTCCTCCTACTCAACACCTGACCCAGGTAGTTGGTAAGGAAGTGTCATTGTTCTCTAAATCTCTATATGTATGTTCGTACGCTTGCTTTCCATATAAATTGTAAAGAAACCTCTCTCAATAAATCAGTCCTCTGAGGAAGTATCACGAAACTAGTCAGGACTTAAGTGTATATTTCGTATTTTCATTTTCCCTGTGGTTCTTCTGCATCTGAGCATCACGTTTTCCTGTGATTTTTACGCATATATATATATATATATATATATATATATATATATGCCGTTAGTTATGGCGACCGAAATATAGACTATGAAGTATGACGTCACATCCGTACTCGAGTATATTCAGATATAAAGGAAAAAATTCCTTTAAAGGTTTAAAGGTCACTCATGAATGGCAGAGGCAAGGGACAGAGACATTGCCCTAGCAAGCTGAACAATGCCCGAGAGATTGACCATATATACATATGATCAGCGCACAAGCCCCTCTCCATCCAAGCTAGGGGCAAGGAGTGCCTGGCATTGGCTGCTGATGACTCAGCAGATAGACCTAAAGGCTCCCCAAAACCCCCGCCATCTTTAGCTCACAAGGATGGTGAGGTTTCAGCGACAAAAAAAAACTAACGAGTTTGAGCGGGATTCTAACCCCAGTCAGGGACGTTACCACATCGGCCTCCACAACCCTTTAACCATGATTTATGAGTCTCTGGTTGCCATACATTCCTTACATTATAGAGAGGCGTGATTACATTTTTGCTCCTTCTTGGCCCATGATCATTTTACGAACGTCCTGTCAATAGAAGAAATGTTATTAGCCTGGATCCGTCACAACTTTGAGAACATATTTTATTTTTCGTGAGAATTAGGGATTTATAATACATGCATACATACATACATACATATATATATACATACATACATACATACATACATATATATATACATACATACATACATACAAACATACTTCACATCCATATATATTACCCAGTACACACGCAATATATATACAATACACGTAATTATATTAGCACGAAATAAAACTATTGTGACAATTCAAAGAAATTGTCCGCGCGGCGAAAAATCCGCGAATGACAACCGTAAACGCCATGCAGGGACCCATGGCAATACAATAACAGCCCGGTATTCATCTCAGCTCTCCCCAGCGCTGTAAATTAGGAGTGAGTGACACTTGGTAAGTAAATAAACACACAAAGGCTAAACGTTAAATTCGCTCTGTTTGAAGTATTCATATGAAGGTTTTTTTTTTGCTGTTTACATTTTGAATGCCGGTTTTGTGATACTCGGGCCCCGAGTGGTGAGGGGAAAGGGGGGGGTGGCTGAGGGGGGGGGGGGGTTGATCTTTCAAATAGTTTTATAGGATATATATTGGGATTTTTTTTTTCGGTGTGTGAGGGTTTGTGTTATTGTTTTTTATGTGTATGGGTGTATATACATGCACGCTAATCTATTAGTATTGCGTGGGAGTGTATACACATACAGTAATTATATGTATTATGTGGTGTATATATATGTGTGTGTATGTATATATATAAATATATACATCTATATATATAAATATTTATATATATATAAATATTTATATATATATATATATATATATATATATATATATATACATACTGTATATATATATATATATATATATATATATATATATATATTTATATATATGTATATATATATATATATACTCTATATATATATATATATATATATATATATATATATATATACTCTATATATATATATATATATATATATATATATATATATTTATATATAGACACACACACCAAGGTTTGGGGGAGCCTATAGGTCTATCTGCTGAGTCATCAGCAGCCATTGCCTGGCCCGCCTTGATCCTAGCTTGGGTGGAGAGGGGGCTTGGCTGCTGATCATATGTATATATGGTTAGTCTCCCGGGCATTGCCCTACTTTATAGGGCAATGTCACTGTACCTTGCCTATGCTATTCATGAGCTGCCTTTAAACCTTTAAAGCCTTTAAACTGTACATTTCATAGCATTATTATCTATTCGGTAGAATTGTTTCAAGTAAAAACGTAATTAAAAAAAAAAACGAACGATTTTCCTCAAGTCAAATTTGGAGTTAAAGAGAAATCTCGAAATAGAAATAAGGTTTTGTGAAAATACACGCATGAATATTTCCGCTATGCTTAGGCAAATCTATTATGTGATGTTGGTGCTGATTTTCAAGTGTATTGGCAATTTGGGAAAAGCCGTTTCAAATATTTTAATCATTCCATATTTATTTTTTTGAATTTTGAAGATTGAATGGAATATTTGACTTATTAACGTTGAATAGCATATTAATTTTTCGTTTTTATTCACATGATTCATCCAATGTGTATATTCAAGATAAGATGCAATTATGAATATTATCATTGGCAGATAATCAAGTATTTGAGCCTTCACTAAATCTTGAATAAAAGACATATTATTATTATTATTATTATTATTATTATTATTATTATTATTATTATTATTATTTTTTATTATTATTATTATTATTATTATTATTATTATTATTAGTACTAGGTAAGCTACAACGCTAGTTATTATTATTATTATTATTATTATTATTATTATTATTATTACTAGCTAAGCTACAACCCTAGTTAGAAAAGCAAGATGCTATAAACTCAAGGTCTCCAACAGGGAAAAGTACCCCGGTGAGGAATGGAAACAAGGGAAAAGATGGTATTATTATTATTATTATTATTATTATTATTATTATTACCAGCTAAACTACAACCGTAGTTGGAAAAGCAAGATACTATAAGCCCAAGAGCTCCAACAGGGAAAAGTACCCCGGTGAGGAAAGGAAACAAGGAAAAATAAATTATTTTAAGAACAACACCACCACCAAAATAGATATTTCCTATATAAACTATAAAAACTTTAACAAAACAAGATGTCGAGAAATAAGACATGTTTCATGATTTCTTTTTCACAACCGTCACATGAAGGTTAAAGATGTCTGGTTTCAATCCGAATTTCATCAGAATAGATGCTCACCAGAACGTCAGCCAAGCAAGCCCAACCCCCCCACAGTGATGCCCAACCACTACAGAGGCCTCCCCAGGTAAACAGCTTAAACTTACGGTCCCGGGCTGGGATCGATCTGCTACCATGCGAATGCTAGGCAAACACGTTACCACTTAAGGGTTTGCTGTGGCTAATGTAGTAACGTCCCTGAGTGGTGAATGCCAGACTGGGGTTCGAGTCTTGCTGAAACTCGTTAGTTCCTTTGGTCGCTGTAACGTCCCCGTCCTTGTGAGCTAAGGATGGGGCGTGTGGGGGAGCCTACAGTTCTATCTGCTGAGTCATCAGCAGCCATTGCCCGGCCCTCCTTGGTCCTAGATTGGGTCGAGAGGGGATTTTGAAGCTAATCATATGTGCGAATGCTAGACAAACACGTTACCACTTTAGGGTTTGTGGTGGCTAATGTGGTAACGTTCCTGACTGGTGAACGCCAGACTGGTTTTCGAGTCTTGCTCAAACTCTTTAGTTCCTTTGGTCGCTGCAACCTCCCGTCCTTGCGAGCTAAAGATGGGGCGTTTGGGGGAGCCTATAGTTCTACCGCTGAATCATCAGGAGCCATTGCCTGGCCCTCCTTGGTCCTAGCTTGGGTGGATAGGGGACTTGGAGCTGAGCATATGTATATATGGTTAATGTCTAGGGCATTGTGCTGCTTGATAGGGCAATGACACTGTCCCTTGCCTCTGCCATTCATGAGCGGCCTTTAAACTTTCAAACTAGCCAGGAGGCTAGTGTACCAACCGTGTATCACACGTTCGTTCATTTTGTGTATATATAATGCTTGTATCTTCGCCCTTCCCTCGCACTAAAAAGAACCCGAATAAACATGTCTGTTTTTCTCATCGGTAACGGTGTCTGTTTTGAACATGGAATTTTTTGTTGCTTTGAGCTTTTGTATATGAAGGAGTGTTCTATAATAAACTCTCTCAGTTGCTTTCATCCTGTCTTTGAGTCACAACCTTCTCTCGGCCTGTCACACTAGTCTTTAAATATCCTGGAATGGTAAACTCATTAGTTTGATGTTTATCATTATACTATTTCTTATGAGTGATAAGGCCTCTTGCTACTCTGTTTTACCTGTATTGGGAGACAACTTAGTATTGGGAGACATGTTATTATTCAGTTCTGTCTGGAATGCTAAGTATTCAATACTCTGTTTTACCTGTATTGGGAGACATCTTAGTATTGGGAGACATGTTATTATTCAGTTCTGTCTGGAATGCTAAGTATTCAATACTCTGTTTTACCTGTATTGGGAGACATCTTAGTATTGGGAGACATGTTATTATTCAGTTCTGTCTGGAATGCTAAGTATTCAATACTCTGTTTTACCTGTATTGGGAGACATCTTAGTATTGGGAGACATGTTATTATTCAGTTCTGTCTGGAATGCTAAGTATTCAATACTCTGTTTTACCTGTATTGGGAGACAACTTAGTATTGGGAGACATGTTATTATTCAGTTCTGTCTGGAATGCTAAGTATTCAATACTCTGTTTTACCTGTATTGGGAGACATCTTAGTATTGGGAGACATGTTATTATTCAGTTCTGTCTGGAATGCTAAGTATTCAATACTCTGTTTTACCTGTATTGGGAGACAACTTAGTATTGGGAGACATGTTATTATTCAGTTCTGTCTGGAATGCTAAGTATTCAATACTCTGTTTTACCTGTATTGGGAGACATCTTAGTATTGGGAGACATGTTATTATTCAGTTCTGTCTGGAATGCTAAGTATTCAATACTCTGTTTTACCTGTATTGGGAGACAACTTAGTATTGGGAGACATGTTATTATTCAGTTCTGTCTGGAATGCTAAGTATTCAATACTCTGTTTTACCTGTATTGGGAGACATCTTAGTATTGGGAGACATATTATTATTCAGTTCTGTCTTGAATGCTAAGTATTCAATACTCTGTTTTACCTGTATTGGGAGACATCTTAGTATTGGGAGACATGTTATTATTCAGTTCTGTCTGGAATGCTAAGTATTCAATACTCTGTTTTACCTGTATTGGGAGACAACTTAGTATTGGGAGACATGTTATTATTCAGTTCTGTCTGGAATGCTAAGTATTCAATACTCTGTTTTACCTGTATTGGGAGACATCTTAGTATTGGGAGACATATTATTATTCAGTTCTGTCTTGAATGCTAAGTATTCAATACTCTGTTTTACCTGTATTGGGAGACATCTTAGTATTGGGAGACATGTTATTATTCAGTTCTGTCTTGAATGCTAAGTATTCAATACTCTGTTTTACCTGTATTGGGAGACATATTAGTATTGGGAGACATATTATTATTCATGTCTGTCTCAACAATGTTAATGAAGGTCTCTTGCTACTCGGTTTTACCTGTATTGGGAGACATATTAGTATTGGGAGACATATTATTATTCAGTTCTGTCTTGAATGCTAAGTATTCAATACTCTGTTTTACCTGTATTGGGAAACATATTAGTATCGGGAGACATATTATTATTCAACTCTGTTTCAATGCTTAAGTAGTCAAGGCACACCTTTGCTTCAATAAACTCTTATAAAATTAGTTTTTATTTGCATCGAAATGTTTGTAACTTTATGATTAGTTTGTGAGATATTCTGAATTGAAATTACTAGTGGAGGTAATTGTTTTATTTTAATGGTCAGTGATACCTGTGGCTCTTGTAGGCTGGCATGAAAGTTTTCGCATCGCTATTTAAACGTCTTTTACATTTCGTATTCCGCTAAAACTATATATGTATATGTATATATATATATATATATATATATATATATATATATATATATATTTATATATGTATATATATACATACATATATATATATATACATATATACTGTATATATATATATATATATATATATATATATATATATATATATATATATATATACAGTATGTATACAGTATGTATATATACATACATATATGTTTACATACATATATATATATATATATATATATATATATATATACTGTATATACATGTGTATATATATTTATATATACAGTATATATATGTATATGTATACATAAATGCATACACACACACACACATATATATATATATATATATATATATATATATATATATATATATATATATATATGTCTATGAATATATATATATATATATTTATATATATATATATATATATATATATATATATATATGTGTGTGTGTGTGTATGTATGTGTGTATTTTAGGTCTGTATGTCTGTCAGTGTGAAAACAAATACTTCAAATCTAATTTGTTTTCATGAACATCACCGAACAAAATATCAGTTTCAATCTATGTGGGCACTTACTGTATATAAAAGACAATAAAACAGATAGTAGAGAAGTAAGACGAGGACAATTTTTCGTGAGAGGTAAACCAAAATAATTAGGCAATAGTTATTCAAAGTGATGAATATTTCAAGTTTATTGTTTTGTTGAAATTAGTTATGTACATTTACTGGGCTTTGCCTTCATCGTTGTCTTTCATTGTTAAAATTTTTAGAAAGATGTATTCGTTGGGTTGTGTTTTCATACTGATAGATTTATATTTCCTACCAATGTTTTTTTTTTCTCTGCCAACTAAGTTGGAGAGGTTATGTTTTTTCCGTTTGTTTGTTTGTTTGTTTGTGGACGAGTTTATGGCCACAATTTCACTCATAGAGTAGTGAAACTTTCAGGGATTAATTATTATGTTGAGACGTAGAAGTGATTCTGTTTTGAAACTCGTTGGTCAAAGGTCAAGGTCAAGGGTTCAGGGATTAATTGTTATGTTTAGACGTGAAAGTGATTCCATTTTGAAAGTCCTAGGGCAAAGGTCAAGGTTAAGGGTTTAGGGATTAATTGTTATGTTGAGACGTAGAAGTGATTCCATTTTGAAAGTCCTAGGTCAAAGGTCATGGTCAAGGGTTCAGGGATTAAATGTTACGTTGAGACGTGGAAGTGATTCACTTTTGAAAGTCACAGATCAAAGGTCAAGGGTTCCGGGAGTAATTGTTATGTTAAGGCGTAGAAGTGATTCCATTTTGAAAGTCCCAGGTCAAAGGTCAAGGTCAAGATAGAGCAAAAGGTTGACTGAATTAACCCTAAGGCAACCTGGTTTCGAGAAATAGGCTGCCGTGGTGGAAGTATGCTCTCTCCTGAGTGCTCCTCTAGTTACCTCCGCCAACGAAGATGGAAGGAGGTTATGTTTTACCCCCTGCTTGTGTGTTTGCTTCTGAACAGCTTCATGACCACAATTTTAATTGCAGAGTAATGAAACTTGGAAGGGAAGGGTCAACTGTTGAGTAAAAAAAAAACTGGAAATGATTAAATTTTGGAAGGTCAAGGTCAATGGTCACGGTCACGGTCAAGGAAAATCTTCAGTTAACGTAATGCCATAAGTTTGGACATCGTTGTCACAGAGACTTCAAACTTGGTTCATATTTTAGTTTATGAAAATCCACGCCAATTAATTCATGTTAAGGTCAGAGGTCAAATGTGCTCTTTTTTTCCAATTCCTACATTTCGTTTTTTTTTCCCTTAACATACTTCTGCTTTTCATATTGATTTACCCTCACCGTTCAGTTTTCCTTAATTGTTTACATCAATATTATAATTGTTATTATTATTCTAGGCTATAACCATAGTTGGAAAAGCAAGATGCTATAAATCGAAAGGCTCCAATAGGGAAATATAGCTAAGGGAGGAAAGGAGACAAGGAAATAAATAAACTACAAGAGAAGAATAAGCAATCAAAATAAAATATTTCAGGAACAGTAACAACATTAGATTAGATCTTTCACATATATACTATAAAAACTTAAAAAAAAAACAAGGAAAAAAAACAAGAGGAAGAGAAATAAGATAGAACAGCCTTACCGAGTGTACCCCCAAGCAAGAGAACTCTAATCCAAGACAGTAGTGGAAGGCCATGGTACACAGGCTATGGCTGTATCCTTTCCTTATCTGGTATCTGATTCTGTAATCTTATCTAATGGAGATACCGTAACAATATAAAAGTCCATTACTGCTCATGTCTGTATCCAATCCAGTTCTTCAAGTAGTTCAATAATTAATATTGTACTTTGATTGCCAATTAAATCGTGCGCATTTCACTTAAATAAGCAAACATTACAATATCTCGGTATCTTATTTCTCTTATACTTTGACAATTAAATCGTACGCATTTCACTTATATAAGCAAATATTACGATATGTCGGTATCTTATTTCTCTTATACTTTGACAATTAAATCGCACGCATTTCACTTATATAAGCAAACATTACAATGTCTCTGTACCTTATTTCTCTTATACTTTGACAATTAAATCGCACGCATTTCACTTATATAAGCAAACATTACAATGTCTCTGTACCTTATTTCTCTTATACTTTGACAATTAAATCGTACGCAATTCACTTATATAAGCAAACATTACTATATCTGGGTATCTTATTTCTCTTATACTTTGATAACTAAATCGTACGCAATTCACTTATATAAGCAAACATTACAATATCTCGGTATCTTTTTTCTCATATACTTTGACATTTAAATCGTACTCATTTCACTTATATAAGCAAACATTACAATATCTCGGTACCTTATTTCTCTTATACTTTGACAATTAAATCGTACTCATTTCACTTATATAAGCAAACATTACAATATCTCGGTACCTTATTTCTCTTATACTTTGACAATTAAATCGCACGCATTTCACTTATATAAGCAAACATTACAATATCTCGGTATCTTATTTCTCTTATACTTTGACAATTAAATCGTACTCTTTTCACTTATATAAGCAAACATTACAATATCGGTATCTTATTTCTCTTATAGTTTGACAATTAAATCGTACTATTTTCACTTATATAAGCAAACATTACAATATCTCGGTATCTTATTTCTGTTATACTTTGACAATTAAATCGTACGCATTTCACTTATATAAGCAAACATTACAATACTTCGGTATCTTATTTCTGTTATACTTTGACAATTAAATCGTACGCATTTCACTTATATAAGCAAACAGTACAATATGTTTATTTAATTTATATCTTTAAAAAGAAAAAAAAAATTCCCCCTGTTCTCCATCCCCTGCTTGTTTGGAGAAATTCCTATGAATACGGATCGCTGGGTTTGTAAACCCCCCCCCCCCTGGCTCTTGTCTCCTCCCCCCCCCCCACCCCTCCTCCTACAGCCATCCCCTCGAACGTCTGTTTCAATTCGGATTGCTAACAGAGGCCGCCAGTGCCTGACATTCTGTCAGCTCCTCGTGAAATTCTTCTCCAGTCCGAGATACTGATCTTTTTCTTCCGCTTCTTTAGTTGGAGGTCGGTGCCCTTAACCTCGTGTAGCTTGTTTATATTTATTTTATTGTTATTTAACCTTATTAGATGGATATACTTAGTATTAACGTTAGTTTTCTTTTAAATATGTTAATAAGGATTATAATTGTTTTATTTTATCCACGAGTCGATCTCAAATCGTTTGTGTACGAAAGATTTTGATATTTTTCTGACACATCTGTTTGTATTATTAGCAACGTTTTTCTCCTGTTGGAGCCTTTGGGTTTATAGCATCTTGCTTTTCCAACTAGGGTTGTAGCTTAGCTAGTAATAATAATAATAATATTAATAATAGTAATAATAATGATAATAATACTAATAACAATAATGATAATAATCAAATGGGCATACTTACACGGTATTAACATTAGTTTTATTTAACATATGTTAATAAGGTACATAATGTCATTGTTTAACTACGAGTCATATCTGTCAAATTGTCTTCGTTTTTACAAGAAAGATTTAATTATGTTGACACATCTATTTTTATTTACATCCACAATTAGATTGATATACTTAAAGATTATTAACATTTGTGTTATATCACATATGTTATAATCGGGTAGTTGAATCAGTAGAACTTCGAAAGTTCAAAGTTGGAGCAAATGTTTTTATGTTGACCAGGCTAACATGAGTCTTTTTATAGTTTATATATGACATATCTGTTTTTGACGTTGTTAATAGTTTATAGAGGACATATCTATTTTGACGTTGTTACTGTTTTTAGAATGATTTATTGTTATTTTCTTCTCATCATTTATTTATTTCCTTATTTCCTTTCCTCACACGGTTATTTTTCCCTGTTGGAGCCCTTGGGCTTATAGCATCTTGCTTTTCCAACTAGGGTTGTAGCGTGGCTAGTAATAATAATAAAAATGATATTAATAATAATAATAATAATTTTCATTTCCTTAATTCCTTTCCTCACTGGGCAGTTTTTCCCTGTTGGAGCCCTTGGGCTTATAGCATCTTGCTTTTCCAACTAGGGTTGTAGCTTGGCTAGTAATAATAATAATAATATTAATAATAATAATAATTTTCATTTCCTTAGTTACTTTCCTCACTGGGCAATTTTTCCCTGTTCGAGCCCTTGGGCTTATAGCATCTTGCTTTTCCAACTAGGGTTGTAGCTTGGCTAGTAATAATAATAATAATAATAATAATGATAATAATAATTATAATAATTTTCATTTCCTTAATTCCTTTCTTCACTGGGATATTTTTCCCTGTTTGAGCCCTTGGGCTTATAGCATCTTGCTTTTCCAACTATGGTTGTAGCTTGGCTAGTAATGATAATGATAATAATAATAGTGATAATAATATGAAAAGTATAAGGCGTTCTGGTTGTCAGGATGCCAGAAAACTTTCAATCAATCAATTTCCTCACTGGGCTATTTTTCCCTGTTGGAGCCCTTGGGCTTATAGCATCTTGCTTTTCCAACTAGGGTTGTAGCTTGGCTAGTGATAATAATAATAATAAGGTACACAATGTCATTGTTTTATCCACGAATCCCACCTGTCAAATTGTCTTCGTTTGCCCTCGAAATGTTTTGACATCTTGTTGACACAACAGACCTCTGATCCTCCTCTGTTGTGTATCATAAAAAGTGGCTGTCACTATGGGTTTTAGCAGAGTATTATTTTATGATTTATATTCTTGAATTTTATTTCTTACTATGATTGTTTGTTTATTTGTGGTTTTATTTGTTTTCAATTTTAGATAGGTGGACCTTGTGCTATTTTCACTGAGTACTGTGTAATTTATTATGAAACGTAGTCTGAATTATGAGAAATAAGGATATGATAGGAATGTTTTATTGGAATAAAGATAAATAGCTAATATATTCTAGATAAATATGTTAAGGTTACTTGCTATGAAAGCCTAATTAAATAATTATTGGTCTCCGAACTTTTACCTATATATATATATATATATATATATATATATATATATATATATATATATATATATATACATATATATATATATATATATATATATGTATATATATATAACATATATATATAACATATATATATATATATATATACAGTATATATATATATATATATATATATATATATATATATATACTGTATATATATATATATATATATATATATATATATATATATATGTATATATATAGATAGATATATACGTATATACATATACATATATATAATTATATATATATATACACACACACACACACACATATATATATATATATATATATATATATATATATATATATATATATATATATATATATTAAACACCTTTAAATTGTGCAGCAGCTCGCGATTTATTCTGTGAAATGCTAAATTCCTCTTTTGCCGTATACAAAACATACGTAACCCTCAGAGTACTGAGAGCCGATTGAATTTAATATCAGCCCGCTGGCGTTCCGCCAGTTACGAAAACACGAAAATATGGAAATTCGAGAAAATAAATATAAACATAAAAGAGAAGGAATACGAATGAAAGGAGAAATTGAAAATATATATATAATCTTTAGAATAAATGGTTTTTACTACTATTAGCTCCAATGGTTTGTTATTATTATTATTATTATTATTATTATTATTATTGTTATTATTATTATTATTATTATTATTATTATTATTATTATTATTATTATTAGCTAAGCTACAATCCTAGTTGGAAAGATTATTATTATTATTATTATTATTATTATTATTATTATTATGATTTTTATTATTAGCTAATCTACAACTTAAATTGGAAAAGCAAGATGCTATAAGCCCAAGGTCTCCAACAGGGAAAAATAGCCCAGTGAGCAAAAAAATAAGGAAATAAACTATATAAGAAGTAATGAACAATTAAAATAGAATATTTTCATAAACATTCACAACATTAAAACAGATACTTCATATATAAACTATATAAAAAGACTTATGTCAGCCTGTTCAACATAAAAATATTTGCTGCAAGTTTGAACTTTTGATATTATTATTATTATTATTATTATTATTATTATTATTATTATTATTATTATTAGCTAATCTACAACTTAAATTGGAAAAGCAAGATGCTATAACTCCAAGGTCTCCAACAGGAAAAAATAGCCCAGCGAGGAAAGAAAATAAGGAAATAAACTATATAAGAAGAAATGAACAATTAAAATAAAATATTTTCATAAACATTAACAATATTAAAACAGATACTTCATATATAAACTATAAAAAGACTTATGTCAGCCTGTTCAACATAAAATTATTAGCTTCACGTTTGAACATTTGAACTTACATATTATAAACATAAAAAAAACATTTTCTGCAAGATTGAGCTTTTGAACTTACATATTATAAACTATATAAAAAGACTTATGTTAGCCTGTTCAACATAAAAACATTTGATGCAAGATTGAACATTTGAACTTACATATTATAAACTATATAAAAAGACTTGTCAGCCTGTTCAACATAAAATCATTATCTTCAAGTTTGGACATTTAAACTTACATAATATAAACTATATAAAAAGACACATCAGTCTGTTCAACATAAAATCATTAGCTTCAAGTTTGAACATTTGAACTTACATATTATAAACTGTATAAAAAGACTTATGTTAGCCTGTTCAACATAAAGAAACATTTGCTGCAAGATTGAACATTTGAACTTACATATTATAAACTATATAAAAAGACATGTATGCCTGTTCAACATGAAAAAACATTAGCTGCAAGATTGAACATTTGAACTTACATATATAAAAAGACGTCTCAGCCTGTTCAACATAAAAAACACATTTACTGCAAGATTGAGCTTTTAAAAGTTCAATCAATTCAACTACAGGATTATGTAAATTATCAGCATCGCCACCTGCACATGCATCGTCCATGTTTGTTCTTCTAACTTCAATATCCTCCTGAATATCCCTGTGATGACTTGGGAGGAAATTAGAATTAAACTTGAGTTTGCACCGCTATGATTCCAACTAATTCGATCGCGTTGGGAAGGCAGCGGTGTAGCGTCATCAGCGCTCTTTTATATTTCATTTTGGGGACTGATCGTCTGTTTGCTTTCTTATTTGGGGACTGACCGTCTGGTTTTCCGTCCGTCTGCTTGGATTTTGGGGACTGACAGGTCATTTGCTTCCATTTTTGGGGACTGACAGTTCATTTGGTTTCATTTTGGGGACTGATTATCCGTTTGTCAGTTCGTCTGCTTTCATTTTGGGGACTGACCGTCCGTTTAACCGTCCGTCTGCTTTCATTTTGGGGACTGACCATCCGTCTTCTTTCATTTTGGGGACTGATCATCCGTTTGTCAGTTCGTCTGCTTTCATTTTGAGGACTGACCGTCCGTTTAACCGTCCGTCTGCTTTCATTTTGGGGACTGACCATCCGTCTTCTTTCATTTTGGGGACTGATCATCCGTTTGTCAGTTCGTCTGCTTTCATTTTGGGGACTGACCGTCCGTTTAACCGTCCGTCTGCTTTCATTTTGGGGACTGACCATCCGTCTTCTTTCATTTTGGGGGCTGATCATCCGTTTGTCAGTTCGTCTGCTTTCATTTTGAGGACTGACCGTCCGTTTAACCGTCCGTCTGCTTTCATTTTGGGGACTGACCATCTGACTGCTTTCATTTTGGGGACTGACCATCTGACTGCTTTCATTTTGGGGACTGATCATCCGTTTGTCAGTTCGTCTGCTTTCATTTTGGGGACTGACCATCCGTTTAACCGTCCGTCTGCTTTCATTTTGGGGACTGATCATCCGTTTGTCAATTCGTCTGCTTTCATTTTGAGGACTGACCGTCCGTTTTACCTTCCGTCTGCTTTCATTTTGGGGACTGATCATCCGTTCGTCAGTTCGTCTACTTTCATTTAGGGGACTGACCATCCGTCTACTTTCATTTTGGGGACTGATCATCCGTTTTGTCAGATCGTCTGCTTTCATTTTGAGGATTGACCATCCGTTTAACAGTCTGTCTGCTTTCATTTTGGGGACTGACCGTCCGTCTGCTTTCATTTTGGGGACTGATCATCCGTTTAACCGTCCGTCTGCTTTCATTTTGGGGACTGACCAGCCGTTTAACTGTCCGTCTGCTTTCATTTTGGGGACTGACTGTCCATCTTCTTTCATTTTGGGGACTGATCATCCGTTCGTCCGTCCATCTGCTTTCATTTAGGGGACTAACCGTCTGTTTGCTTTCATTTTGGGATTGGCCGTCCGGTCGTCCGTTCTTCTACTATCATTTTTGGGACTGGCCGTTCATTCGTCCGTCCATCTGCTTTCATTTTGGGGGCTGACCATCCGTTTATCCGTCCATCTGCTTTTATTTTGGGGACTGACCATCTGTTTGTCCATCTGTGTGCTTTCATTCTAGGGACTGGCCATCCATTTGTCCGTCCGTCTGCTTTCATTTTGGGCACTGACCATCCGTTTGTCCATCCATCTGCTTTCATTATGGGGACACCATCTGTTTGTCTGTCCGTCTGCTTTAATTTTTGGGACTGGCTGTGCGGTCGTCCGTCCTTCTACTTTCATTTCGGGGACTGGCTGTGCGGTCGTCCGTCCTTCTACTTTCATTTCGGGGACTGGCTGTACGGTCGTCCGTCCTTCTGCTTTCATTTTGGGGACTGGCCGTCCATTTGTCCGTCTGTCTGCTTTCATTTTAGGACTGACCATCTGTTTGTCTGGCCGTCTGCTTTCATTTTGGGGACTGACCATCCGTTTGTCCATCTGTGTGCTTTCATTTTAGGGACTGACCATCTTTTTGTCCATTTGTGTGCTTTCATTTTAAGGACTGACCATCCGTTTGTCCGCTTTCATTATGGGGACACCATCTGTTTGACTGTCTGTCTGCTTTCATTTTGGGGACTAGCTGTCCGGACGTCCGTCCATCTACTTTCATTTTAGGGACTGACCATCCGTTTGTCCTTCTGCGTGCTTTCATTTTAGGGACTGACCATCCGTTTGTCCATCTGTGTGCTTTCATTTTAGGGACTGACCATCCGTTTGTCCGCCTTCATTATCGGGACACCATCTGTTTGTCTGTCCGTCTGCTTTCATTTTGGGGACTAGCTGTCCGGACGTCCGTCCATCTACTTTCATTTTGGGGACTGGCCGTTCGTTCGTCCATCCGTCTGCTTGTATTTAGGGGACTGACAGTGCGTCTGCTTCCATTTTGAGGACTAACTATCTTTTAGACCGTCAGTCTTCTTTCATTTTGGGCACTGACCATCTGTTTGTCCATCCATCTGCTTTCATATGGGGACACCATCTGTTTGTCTGTCCATCTGCTATAATTTTGGGGACTGGCTGTCCGGTCGTCCGTCCGTCTGCTTTCATTTAGGGGACTGACAGTCCGTCTGGTTCCATTTTGAGGACTAACTATCTTTTAGACCGTCCGTCTGCTTTCATTTTGGGTATTGACCGTCTGTTTGCCATTTTTTTGGGTATTGACCGTCCGTTTGCCATTTTTTTGGGTACTGACCGTCCGTTTGCCATTTTTTTGGGTACTGACCGTCCGTTTGCCATTTTTTTGGGTACTGACCGTCCGTTTGCCATTTTTTTGGGTACTGACCGTCCGTTTGCCATTTTTTTGGGTACTGACCGTCCGTTTGCCATTTTTTTGGGTACTGACCGTCCGTTTGCCATTTTTTTGGGTACTGACCGTCCGTTTGCCATTTTTTTGGGTACTGACCGTCCGTTTGCCATTTTTTTGGGTACTGACCGTCCGTTTGCCATTTTTTTGGGTACTGACCGTCCGTTTGCCATTTTTTTGGGTACTGACCGTCCGTTTGCCATTTTTTTGGGTACTGACCGTCCGTTTGCCATTTTTTTGGGTACTGACCGTCCGTTTGCCATTTTTTTGGGTACTGACCGTCCGTTTGCCATTTTTTTGGGTACTGACCGTCCGTTTGCCATTTTTTTGGGTACTGACCGTCCGTTTGCCATTTTTTTGGGTACTGACCGTCCGTTTGCCATTTTTTTGGGTACTGACCGTCCGTTTGCCATTTTTTTGGGTACTGACCGTCCGTTTGCCATTTTTTTGGGTACTGACCGTCCGTTTGCCATTTTTTTGGGTACTGACCGTCCGTTTGCCATTTTTTTGGGTACTGACCGTCCGTTTGCCATTTTTTTGGGTACTGACCGTCCGTTTGCCATTTTTTTGGGTACTGACCGTCCGTTTGCCATTTTTTTGGGTACTGACCGTCCGTTTGCCATTTTTTTGGGTACTGACCGTCCGTTTGCCATTTTTTTGGGTACTGACCGTCCGTTTGCCATTTTTTGGGTGACTGACAGTGTGTTCGTTCGTTAGTCTGCCAGCGCTAATGACCCTCCGGTTGGCCTCATGCTTTTGTTCCTCTTGACATATATTTCATTCAGGTGCTTTTAGATTTACTGGATTGGATTTATATACGAGTTCATTTGATATTATTTCATGTTTTAATGTTTGTGTTATTTTTTTGTGCATATACTTTATATAGTTTATGCATTTTAATTTTTATAATTTGTTTTTGTAATTCAATTTGTTTCCAAATAAGCATCCCGTAATTTTTTGCTAAAAGGAAATCACCGAAAGGTGAACACACACACGAACACACACACACACACACACACACACACACACACACATATATATATATATATATATATATATATATATATAAATATATTAGTGTACACGACCCATCTTATGACAGGGTATGACTACTTTCTCTCTCTCTTACTCTAGGGACGAGGGAGATTTCAGCGTAACTGGATATATATATATATATATATATATATATATATATATATATATATATATATATATATATATATATATATATATTTATATTATTGCTTGCTAAGCTACAACCATAGTTGGAAAAGCAGGATGCTATAAACCCAATGGTTTAAGCCCAGGGGCTCCAACATGGAAAATAGCCCAGTGAGGAAAGGAAACAAGGAAAAATAAAATTTTTAAGAACAGCAACAATAAAATAAATAATATATATATATATATATATATATATATATATATATATATATATATGTATATATATATGTATATATATATGTGTGTATATATATATATATATATATATATATATATATATATATTATTGTCTGATATATCCAAATAAAAAAAAGAAAACATACCATTCTCTCTAACAATGTCAGGCAGCAGAGACCATGAGTCAAGTTTCATATTTCAGGCGAACCAAAACCCGGTCGGTGTCATTCCTTCACTTTCTTCAGCCACTGACTGTTGTTGGAAGCTGGACACTTTTGAAAAAAGGGGGAAATCTCTTTACAAGGTTTATTCGTTCTTGCGTTCAAAATTATATGTCTGTAGATTACATACATTGATGGTGTCTAGTTATAAATTCTGTATTTATATGTGTATGTATATATATATATATATATATATATATATATATATATATATATATATATATATAGATATAGATATTTAGATAATAGATAAATAGTATACATACATACATATATATTTATATTGTATGTATACGTATATCTCATATTATACATATAATTACACACACGCATATGTATATATATATATATATATATATATATATATATATATATATATATATGTGTGTGTGTGTGTGTGTGTGGTATATCACTGTCATTTCAATTTCTTGGATCCGGGTTTGATTCCCCGGCCGACCAGAAGCTATTGTCTTTGAGTTGATTCCCACTTGGATCTCTGATCCCGAGGTATAGAGAGAATCCAGATATTAAGAGGAGTATAATAAATGGCTTATTTGAATATGAAAAAAAATACGTCTAAATGTGGAAAATTTATATATATATATACATACATATATATATATATATATATATATATATATATATATATATATATATATATATATATATATATATATATAAATCTAGCCGTCATAGTTGACGGTTCGCGTGCACTAGTGTCATATAATGATTTTGAAATTAATGCAGGAGAGGCCAATGATTCCTCTGTATTTTTAATAAATATCCTAGGTAGACTACGAGTACGTAGGCTTGCAATAATATAGTGCAAATATATATATATATATATATATATATATATATATATATATATATATATATATAATTTTCTTGTATTATAAATTAAGTAGAATTTTCCTGTATTATAGAATGAATATAATTTTCCTGTATTATAAACTAAATATAATTTTCCTGTATTATAAACTAAATATAATTTTCCTGTATTATAAAATTAATATAAATATCTTTTATTATAAACTAAATATTATTTTCCCGTATTATAAAATAAATATAAATTTCCTGTATTTTAAAATAAATATAAATTTCCTGTATTATAAATTGAATATTTTTTTCCTGTATTATAAACTAAATATAATTTTCCTGTATTACAAAATCAGAATCAGCGGATATCTCCCCCCCCCTCCCCCCCCCCCAAGCTGGTGCAGATTTCAACAGCCCCCCATGATCCTACACAAGTGGATGTTAGTCACTGATTACATTCACCTTAAAAAAGTTTTGAATTTCTTGAGAGGAAGGAAAGGTGCTGTCCCCTTCTCCTTCCCCTACTCTCCCCCCTCCCCCCAGTGGGAGACAGGTACCCCCCCCCCCTCTCCCCGTGGGAGACAGGTATGAGACGCTTCATTGAATCTGATTGGCTTTATTGACGGTGGATAACATTTTCCATTCGTCATTCCCGCGCATCTGGCAACGTTCATCCTCCTCTTCTTCTTCTTCTTCTTCCGAATGCCAGCTGCTTTGGGTCGCTCACTCTTCTCCTTCTTCTTCTTCTTCTTCTTTACTAGTTTTGGACATCCGTTCCTTTCTTGTATCTTTTTTTTTTCTTGAGGTTTTTGTTTAAAGGATTTATATTTTTATTTTTTATATGCCATTACCGATTCAATGTAACTTTCGTTTTTTATAGTAATTTTTTAACAAATATAAATTTGTTTTCGAAATGTTTTTAAATATATTTATATATATATATATATATATATATATATATATATATATATATATATATATATATATATATATATATATATGTGTGTGTGTGTGTGTGTGTGTATATATGTCTGCGCGCGTGCGCGTGGGCATGTGTGTATCTGTGTATATTTTTTTTTATCCAACAAAACGCTTAAAGAAAATCCCAATTTTATAGAATTTAGTAAATAATAGGGTAGATATATGAGAACTTGAATTAGAATTACGAAAAGATCCCTAAACAATGATATGTAAAATATATTTCTCCTTTCTTGCCATCTAAATGCAGTAAGTCATTAAACTTGACTAATTTGCTTAAACAATATTCAAATTTGTATGTTATAAACCTATCAAACTTATGCGAGCTTTTCCATCGTTTCAAATTAATTGTTCTTCCATTTTATTTATGATCTTATCTTTTTGAACTAATAGTGTCAGTAAACGTTGTAAGGAAGAAGTTTTGCTATTTTATTTATTTTTAAAATATTTGTTTTTATTATTTTGCTGAACTTTTGCTGTTATTTTGCAAATTTGTGCTGATATTTTTCAAATTTGTGCTGTTATTTTGCAAATTTTTAAACATAATATTTTGTAAAAAAAAAAAAAATCTATCATATTTTGCAATATTTTTGTTCGAGTATTTCGAAAATTTTTGCTGCATCTCGTATTTTTTTGAATTGTTGCATCACGTATTTTGCAAATTTTTGTACTATCTCATATTTTGCAAATTTGTTGCTTCATCTCGTATTTTTAGAAATTGTTGTTGTATCATGTATTTTGCAAATTTGTTTTGTACCACGTATTTTGCATATTTTTTGTATCACGTATTTGGCAATTTGTTGTATCATGTATTTTGCAAATTTGTTTTGTATCACGTATTTTGCAGATTTGTTGTATCCCGTATTTAGCAGATTTGTTGTATCACGTATTTTGCAATTTTGTTGCATCACGTATTTTGCAAATTTGTTGTATTACGTATTTTTCAGATTTGTTGTATCACGTATTTACCAAATTTGTTTTGTATCACATTTTGCAAATTTGTTGTATCACGTATTTTGCAAATTTGTTTTGCATCACGTATTTTGCAGATTTGCTGTATCACGTATTTTGCAAATTTGTTGTATCACGCACATTGCAGATTTGTTTTGTATCACGTATTTTGCAGATTTGTTGTATCACGTATTTTGCAGATTTGTTGTATCACGTACATAGCAGATTTGTTTTGTATCACGTATTTTGCAGATTGGTTGTATCACGTAATTTGCAAATTTGTTTTGTATCACGTATTTTGCAGAGTTGTTGTATCACGTATTTTGCAAATTTGTTGTATCCCGTATTTAGCAGATTTGTTGTATCACGTATTTTGCAATTTTGTTGCATCACGTATTTTGCAAATTTGTTGTATTACGTATTTTTCAGATTTGTTGTATCACGTATTTACCAAATTTGTTTTGTATCACATTTTGCAAATTTGTTGTATCACGTATTTTGCAAATTTGTTTTGCATCACGTATTTTGCAGATTTGTTGTATCACGTACATTGCAAATTTGTTTTGTATCACGTATTTTGCAGATATTTTGTATCACGTATTTTGCAAATTTGTATTGTATCACATTCTGCAGATTTTTTGTATCACGTATTTTGCAAATTTTTTCTGTATCACGTAATTTGAAAAATATATCTCCATTTATCAGCAGGAAGGTCTTCCCACTTTTTATTTTCATGTAATGAACATGGTCTTTTTATACTGGTCGACTGGGTTAATTCATTCCCAATGTATGACTATAATTTTAGGCCAGTATCCATTGTAAATATTATTAATTTCCCCCTGCAGTAATTTTGAGCAATTACAATTTATCAAGTCGTAGATATTTCAAAATGAAGCGATAGATTATTCAACTTTTTAATTAAAATGAAATTTTATAAGGTCTTTTTTTTTTCTTTTATTGAAATAGCAGTTTATTTTGATCTTGTCTTTTACAACAGTTTATTCCATCATTTAGGCTGTTTTTATTGAAATGGCAGTTTTTCCTGTTTTGTAAAAATTTGTTTGGTTCGACCATGTATGCTGTTATTTATTGCGATGGCAGTTTATTTTTACCCTGTCTTTTACAAGTTTATTCCATCATTTAGGCCGTTTTTATTGAAATGGTAGGTTTTTTCATGTTTTTTAAAACAATAGTTTTTTTCGACCATGTATGCTGTTTTTTTTATTGCAATGACAGTTTATTTTGACCCTGTTTTTTAAACAACAGTATATTTAACCTTGTAGACTTTTTTTATTGAAACAACAGTTTTGTTTTACCCTGTTTTTTAAACAGTTTTTTTACGCTTTAGGCTGTTTTTTTTTTATTGAAAATGCCAGTTTATTTTTACCACTTTTCTCAAACAACAGTTTTTTAGACCATGTAGACCTTTTTGTTTTTATCTAAATAGCAGTTTATTTTTACCCAACAGTTTATATCAACGCTTAGGCAGTTTTTTTTATTGAAAATGCCAGTTTTTTTTTTCTTCTTTTTTTTTTTACAATTTCATTTAACCCTGTAGGAGCAGGGATCAGTGAGCCTTCTGTTGTTATTATTAATGATGTTGTTTATTTACTCTCAGGTAAGTAGGAAATGATGCTATGATCAAAGGAGTACCGACTCATTAATTATAAGACTGGGTTAAAATGGGTTGACATCTATAAAGGCTGCGAGGTTGAGAACCGAAGCCTTCAATCTTTCTTTAACTTCAGATTTCTCGTTAATAATAGGAGGTATGATAATACAGGTTTGATTTTCCTACTGTAATTTGGAACTTAACTGGTGTTTTTGAAATTTATAGATTACAGAATTTATTTTTTACCTCCGCCAAGGAAGTTATGTCTTCAAGTCGGTTTGTTTATTGGTCTAGGCGATGTCAGGCAGGGCAGCCGGTTGGGGCTACGGTCCAACCCGAAAAGCCAAAGCAAAGTCCTTCAAAAGAAGGCAACCGTGTTACCCCCATACGAATGGGGGGTGGGGGGTGGGGGGTGGCACGTTAATAGACGAATTAATTAGTTATTTGTCTGCCTGTGACATGGTTAAGTCAAAATAACTCTACGGGTTTTGACGACATTTTCATCACAGATAGATCTTAGGTCATGGAAAACGCCTTTATATTTTAGAGATTATCCGTATTCTAGATCCAGATTTAAATTGTTCGCCATTTTAAAGATAACTTCTAAACAAATGACGGATTTTCACGAATTCTTTCACCACAAATAGATCTTAGGGCATGGGTGACTCCATTAACATTTGGCTTAGGTAAAACAAATATGATTGCTCTTGTTTGGCTATGTTTTCTTTTTCCCGAACGTAAATTGATATGCCTTTGTCCTGCAGTGAACTAGAAACGGCTGCATTTGTTGTTGTTGTTGTTGTTGTTTACTTTTTCCATTTAGCCTCCAACTTCTTAACACATTTGAACCCTAATGTTTCAATGGCCTACAAGAATACTCTTTATTAATTGTGGTGGCCGATGTGGTAACGTCCCTGACTGGTGAACGCCAGACTGGGGTTCAAGTCCCCCTGCTCGAACTCGTTAGTCTCTTTGGTCGCTGCAACTTCACCATCCTTGTGAGCTAAGGATGGGGGCTTTTGGGGGAGCCTATTGGTCTACCTGCTGAATCACCAGCAGCCATTGCCTGGCCCTCCTTGGTCCTAGCTTAGATGAAGAGGGGGCTTGGGCACTGATCATATATACATCAGTCTCTATGACATTGTCCTGCTTGATAGGGAAATGTCAATGTCCCTTGCCTCTGCCATTCATGAGTGGCCTTTAAACCTTTAAACAGAGAGGACATTTCGGAAATAAGACTTAATTTATAATTCTCACGAGTCAAAACTTTTGAGGCACATTGCTCAAAGTCATTTTTTTGTATAACTGCTTTGTATGCATTTTGTTTTTCGAATTAGAATAGCGCATTAAGTTGGAATTGTTTTGTAATTTGGCAAGTTTTACGCAACTGACGATGCGTGTAACGCTTAACTTGCGTTTTGACATTTTTTTTTTTTGAAACCGTCTGAGCTACACTATTCATAATAATGAAGCGTTGGTCTGTTTTAGATGTAGTAAATGTATTTTTTCCAAGTTTGGTAATACAAAATGATTGTAACCCTGCTTAGGGCTGCTTTAGATGAAATAATTTTTTTTTTTTCAAGTTTGGTAATTCAGGATTATTGTAACCCTGTTTTGGCCTGTTTTAGATGTAGTAAATGTATTTTTTTCAAGTTTGGTTATACAGAAGGATTGTAACCCTGTTTTGGCCTGCTTTAGATGTAGTAAATGTATTTTTTCCAAGTTTGGTAATACAAAATGATTGTAACCCTGCTTAGGGCTGCTTTAGATGAAATAATTTTTTTTTTTTTCAAGTTTGGTAATTCAGGATTATTGTAACCCTGTTTTGGCCTGTTTTAGATGTAGTAAATGTATTTTTTTCAAGTTTGGTTATACAGAAGGATTGTAACCCTGTTTTGGCCTGCTTTAGATGTAGTAAATGTATTTTTTTTCAAGTTTAGCAATACGGAATGATTGTAACCCTGTTTTGGCCTGCTTTAGATGTAGTTAATGTATTTTTTTCAAGTTTAGTAATACAGAAGGATTGTAACCCTGCTTAGGGCTGCTTTAGATGAAATAAATGTATTTATTTTTCAAGTTTGGTAATACAGAATGATTGTAAGCCTGCTTAGGGCTGTTTTAGATATAATAAATGTATTTTTTTCAAGTTTGGTAATACAAAAGAATTGTAACCCTGTTTTGGCCTGCTTTAGATGTAGTAAATGTATTTTTTTCAAGTTTAGTAATACAGAATGATTGTAACCCTGCTTAGGGCTGTTTTAGATAAAATAAATGCATTTATTTTTTCAAGTTTGGTAATACAAAATGATTGTAACCCTGCTTAGGGCTGTTTTAGATGAAACGTATTTATTTTTTCAAGTTTATTAATACAGAATTATTGTAACCCAGCTTAGGGTTGCTTTAGATGAAATAAATGTATTTGTTTTAAAGTTTGGTAATACAGAATGATTGTAACCCTGCTTAGGGCTGTATTATATGAAATAAATGTATTTTTTTTTCAAGTTTAGTAATACACAATAATTGTAACCCTGATTTGGCCTGCTTTAGATGTAGTAAATGTATTTTTTTTTTTCAAGTTTAGTAATACAGAATGACTGTAACCTGCTTAGGGCTGTTTTAGATGAAATAAATGTATTTTTTTCTAGTTTGGTAATACAAAATGATTGTAACCCTGTTTTGGCCTGCTTTATATGAAATAAATGTATTTGTTTTTCAAGTTTAGTAATACAGAATGATTGTAACCCTCCTTAGGGCTGCTTTAGATGAAATACATGTATTTATATTTTTAATGTTTAGTAATACAGAATTATTGTAACCCTGCTTAGGGCTGTTTTAGATGAAATAAATGTATTTTTTTTTCAAGTTTAGTAATACAGAATTATTGTAACCCTGCTTAGGGCTGCTTTAGATGAAATAAATGTATTTTTTTTCAAGTTTAGTAATATAGGGTTGTAACCCAGCTTTAGGTTGCTTTAGATGAAATAAATGTATTTTTTAAAAAGTTTAGTTATACAGAATGATTGTAACCCTGCTTAGGCCTGTTTTAGATGAAACCCTTGAATAATTTTGCATAATTTTCCACTGTCTTTGGTTAGAGTTCTCTTGCTTGAGGGTACACTCGGGCACGCTATTCTATCTTATTTCTCTTCCTCTTGTTCTGTTAAAGTATTTGTAGTTTATATAGGAAATATTTGTTTTAATGTTACTGTTCTTAAAATATTTAATTTTTCCTTGTTTCCTTCCCTCAGTGGGCTTTTTTTCCTGTTGGGTCCCCTGGGCTTATAGCATCCTGCTTTTCCAACTAGGGCTGTAGCTTGGAAATTAGTAATAATAATAATAATAATATTAATAATAATAATAATATATCGGTTGAACTTTAGTGACAGAATTTCGCTTGTGCTAATAATCCCATTTTTTAGATGATTATTGTTGAAGTCAATAATAATTGATACAATTTGTTTTTCATATATAATATTTGCTGATGTTGATAATCATTTAAACAATTTCTTCTTATACACAGTTCGGGCTGATCTTTATAATGATGCAATTTCTTCTTACATGAAATTCTTGACCTTGTTCAAAATTTTTTATACAATTTCTTTTTTATATAATTCTTGCATAAGTTCATAATCATTAACACAATTTATTCTGTTATGAGATTTTTGCAGGTGTTCATAATCAATGATAAATTTTTTTATATATAATTCTTCCCGATGTTATTAATATTTGATG
>NC_090727.1:20415158-20417658 GCF_036898095.1 Palaemon carinicauda | reverse complement strand
ATTATTATTATTATTATTATTATTATTATTATTATTATTATTATTATTATTATTATTATTATTGTTTATAAAAGGAGTCAAGTTCGACACTTACAGAGCTGGTCAAAATAAATTGGGGAGGGAAAAATATTGCATGCTAGTGCGTATGAATCCTACATTTATATTTGTACTTCATATGCTTACTGTAAAGAATATATATATATATATATATATATATATATGTATGTATATATATATATGTATATATGTATATATATATATATATATATATATATATTATATATATATATATATATAACTTCAGTTTGCAAGGGTCGAACATTTCCATGGTAAAATGCGTTCATGATCCTTATCTTAAAGAAAATAAAATAAATAAACTTTAATATATGAACATGCTTATGATAATAACAATAAAAAGACAAGTTTTTTATAGATAGAGTACAGAGAATGATTTAATTATTTTAGTCTAATATAAAATATTGTCTTAGTCTTCCTGCTTCAAATTTGAATCATACAATTACAGGCAGTTTTTATAGATGATTATATTCATAACAAATATGTATATAAAAGAAATAATGTATATCACATGCAAAAGTGCAAACCATGAATTGAAGTACAAAATAAATATGCAAATGTGAAATCATTGAAAGAAATAACACTAAATTGATAACAATTCTATAAAGAAAAACAATGGCAGTTGGAATAAAGGAACTGGATATAAAAAAGGTTTTCTTTTTTTTTTTATTCTGAAGCCATTGTCAAAGCAGCTCGTCTTTGATAATGTCCGGGAAATAAGACGAAAGATCCCTTCTCTAGGGGAATCTTTTATTTTCTTTCTCTTGGAATCAAAATGGCTGTGTACAAGTATTGTTTACTTTCTGTCCATACGCACCAATATACAGTATCATGCTGTATATATGTATGTATGTATGTATATATACATTATATATATATATATATATATATATATATATATATATATATATATATATCTTATGCGTATATACAGTATATACATAGATACATATTACATTACGACATATGTACACCAGTACAGATAATAACATCAAACATGTTTCATGAGTGTATACAATATTTCTGTGTAAGCTTAAATTTAACTTATTCATTGTTTTCCTTTGTAAATTTACTCTCTCTCTCTCTCTCTCTCTCTCTCTTTCTCTCTCTCTCTCTCTCTCTCTCTCTCTCTCTCTCTCTCTCTCCTGTAGGCTGTATTTACTTATATTTATATCTGAAAGTTGAAGAATAGTCGGTTGTAATTTTATATATCTAGTGTATAAATGCAACCATAATGCTCCTCTCTCTCTCTCTCTCTCTCTCTCTCTCTCTCTCTCTCTCTCTCTCTCTCTCTCTCTCTCTCTCTCTCTCTCTCTCTCTCAACAGCAGTCTGTTTATTTGTATATTTATTGCCAAAAGTTGTAGAATAGTTGGTTGCAATTTTATATATCTAGTGTATAAATGCAACCATAATGCTCCTCTCTCTCTCTCTCTCTCTCTCTCTCTCTCTCTCTCTCTCTCTCTCTCTCTCAGACGACGAAGGAGAGTTTGGTAACATCTTGTCCCAGAAGTGTCTTCCCTCCCTTATTCGTCTTTGGGTCTTAACTTTTGTTTGCCATTCTTCTTCTTCTTCTTCTTCTTCTTCTTCTTCTTCTTCTTCTGAGGAATATGTCTTGCTCGAAGCTTGTTCCCTCACAAGCCCTTATCAGTTCTCCGTCCAGTGCTGATAAAAACTGGATAAAAGAAATGATAAGGAAACGTGAATGGGATATTCGTTGCTGGCGAATGACGATGATGATGATGGTAGCTCTAAGTTGAAGAGGTCGCGTCTCATTGAAGGCAGGCCTCGCAGCTTCACACCTCGGATGTTTAGCCTTAGGAGTTTCATTCTGATGATGCCATTTGAGTGTTGTTTTTGGTGCTTCTATAGGTGGCGTCACAAGGTTTATGGTTCAGATGTATTTTTGATATGGAATCTTTTTTTTTTTTTTTCCTTCTTGGGCCAGATGCCAAAAAGGCATCTCAAAATCTAAACGGAGTCAGAAGAGATTAGTGCGTCAAAACAGTATTCAATTTATTGATAGTTTTTCCTACACTATAATTCAAACCATCTTTCTTTATTATAGGCGACAGAAAACAGTTAAATCTGAGACATTCGCTGTTTTATATCGTCTATAGTAAAGTCCCCAGGGTTGTATAGTTAGGAAAAATATATATATATACATTTTTTATTTGTCATTTTATGCATTTTCATTCTGGGTTACTTTTGATCCATTTGTTCATTTGAAATTGGAGGGGGCTATTATATGATTTGGCTTAGAGAGTGATATTTGTATAGATAGCTTATTCGCAATTTGCATCATCACATTTTTTTTTTCCAAAAATTTTGGGGGCATTGGGAGGATTCAATTTTTAAACTAAACTGTAATTTAATTCAGCAAATGAAAAGGAGAAGGGGGCTAAACTATTATTCACAAGCTAAAAG
>NC_090727.1:20407658-20410158 GCF_036898095.1 Palaemon carinicauda | reverse complement strand
ATCAAACTCTATTTACTAGTACAAATTGAGTATCTTATATCAAACTATTTACAATTACAAATTGAGTATCTTATATCAAACTCAATTTAGTATTACAAATTGTTTATCTTATATCAAACTCTATTTAGTATTACAAATTGAGTATCTTATATCAAACTCAATTTAGTATTACAAATTGACTATCAAACTATATTAAACAAAATAATCAACGAAACCACCTTCGATAAATTTAATAAAAGGTGAAATATCAAAAAGAATTCTCCAATCAGACCCTCCCTTTTTATTGCTATTATTATGCCTTGCCTTTATTTTTCTCGCGTCCAGCATTGTGCCTCTCGTAGATGGCAGCGATAGGGCAGACTTCGCCTCGCACAATGATTGTAATCGGTTATGTGTTTAGTATGCTCAGAAGCAGCCGTGCTATGAGTCATTTCATCATTTCTTGTTTGTCTGTTTGTTTGATTGTGCTTGGAAGAGAGAGAGAGAGAGAGAGAGAGAGAGAGAGAGAAGTAGCTTTTATACTGCCTTCCTGTCTATTTTCCTCCTTTCCTCATCTACCTTTTCCCCTTAGAAGAAGGAGAGAGAGAGAGAGAGAGAGAGAGAGAGAGAGAATAGTAGCTTTTCTACTGCCTTCCTGCCTATTCTCTTCCTTTCTTCATCTACCTTTTCCCTTTAGATGAGGAGAGAGAGAGAGAGGAGAGAGAGAGAGAGAGAGAGAAAAGTAGCTTTTCTACTGCTTTCCTGCCTATTTTCCTCCTTTCTTCGTCTATCTTTTTCTCCTTAGAGAGAGAGAGAGAGGAGAGAGAGAGAGAGAAAGTAGCTATTCTACTGCCTTTCATTTTCTTTTATCTCCCTTTCCCCTTGAGAGAGAGAGAGAGAGAGAGAGAGAGAGATGTGTAGTCGTATCATTCTACTGCCTTCCTGTTCCTTTCCTCTTTCCTTCAAACTCCCTTTTCCCTTTCATTTCAACCTCCCCCCCACCCCATTTTAGTTATCTTTTCTCTCTCCTCCTCCTCACCCTCATCTCCCCCCCTCCATTTCCCCTCCCAAGGGGGGGGGGGGGTTGTAAGTAAAAAGGAAAGTGAGGAGCTGGTAAGGTAACAATAGTGTCAGGTGCGTGGAGTAGCGGGTGACATGTTCCCCTGACACTACTCTTCACATTCCCTCTGACTCGCGAGCCAAAATGGTTCGCTCCAGTTTAATGAGAAATTTCGGGGCTGTGAGCTATCGGATGGGCCTGTTGGTTTCCACCACCCTCTCTCTCTCTCTCTCTCTCTCTCTCTCTCCTCTCTCTCTCGGAAGAAGAGATAGATAGATAGATACTATTGAGAGGGTGGAAATGTCAGAAATAAGGTTTTTTTATTTCTTTGGAGGAGAAATGTTCTACACTTGTCATATTTATATCATTAATTTATTATTATTATTATTATTGTTGTTATTATCATCAACCAAGCTACAACCCTAGCAGTATGCTATAAGCCCATGGACTCCAACTAGGAAAATAGCCCAATGAGGAAAGGAAATGTGGAAAGTAACTAAACTACAAGAGAAATAATTAACAGTTAGAATAAATATTTTAAGAAGAGTAAAAACATTAAAATAAATCTTATCTGTATTTCTTTGACATGCCTCTTTAGGTTTGTCGAATTTATTATATAAATACAAAATTCTATATTTTAATTGGTATAGAATAGTTGATTGTTATTAAAGAAAATGAGATCTAAAATAGATTTGCCATTTCTAAAACTGTAATTAGATAAAACTCACGAGTTTGGCCTTTTGGGATTTTTCCAGATTTAGTGGCATGTCGCTGAAGTTTCCTCAAAGTTTTTAAAGATCAAACAAGCATGATTTGGACTTGGTTTTCGCTTTGTGAATGTAGTATACGGAACATTATCGTTCGTATTATTATTATTATTATTATTATTATTATTAATTGCTAGGCAGAATGCTATAAGCCCAGGGGCTCCAATAGGGAAAATAGCCCAGTGAGGAAAGGAAACAAGGAAAAATATTTCAAGATTAGTAACATCAAAGTAAATATCTCCTATATAAATTATAAAAACTAACAAAACAAGAGGAAGAGAAATAAGATAGAATAGTGTGCCCGAGTGTACCCTCAAGCAAGAGAACTCTAACCCAAGACAGTGGAAGACCATGGTACAGAGGCTATGGCACTACCCAAGACTAGACAATAATGGTTTGATTTTGGAGTGTCATTCTCCTAGAAGAGCTGCTTACTATAGCTAAAGATTCCCGACTTAGTATGAGGCACAACTCTTGAAAATACATGAAGGGGAAGCAGAAAAAGATAGCTCTGAGGGGTAGAT
Source organism: Palaemon carinicauda (assembly GCF_036898095.1). Lineage (NCBI taxonomy): Eukaryota > Metazoa > Arthropoda > Malacostraca > Decapoda > Palaemonidae > Palaemon > Palaemon carinicauda. The sequence goes on along the minus strand of NC_090727.1, from coordinate 20,407,828 downwards.
GGAGATGGTTTGAGCATGCTCTTCGCATTCCCCGAGAGAGATTAGTTCACCAAAAGTTCAGCTGGGCTCCACAAGACACTAGAAGAGTTGGACGACCCAGGCTTACATGGCTGAGGACTATGAAGCGCATAGTAGGAGATAATGAATGGAGAAGTATTTGAATTTAAAGC
>NC_090727.1:20401814-20407158 GCF_036898095.1 Palaemon carinicauda | reverse complement strand
GAGGGGCAGGAACCTTTGAAGTCAGCTACCTTAGCAGGTAAGGAATCAAGGTGTTTATTTATCCTACAACTTTTTTGGTGTTTCCCCAACGATGTTACTGTCTATCACCCTCCTCCAAGTGTGTTAATCAGCTATGTATATATAACTGCCAGGTAAGTTCTATTCGTAAAAATGGAGTTTTTATGATAAAACAAAGTTTTATGAATACTTACCTGGCAGGTTATATATACATTCGAAGGCCCACCCACCTCCCCTCAGGAGACAGGTCGGGCATAGATGAACTGAAGAACAGAAAACGGGAATGATTCCTCCTACCACCCTTTAACGGGTGTTACCACCCAACCACCACAAGGCGGTTGCCTAGTTTTAGAAAAATTCTGCCGAAATAGAGATAATTAGCTATGTATATATAACTGCCAGGTAAGTATTCATAAAACTTTGTTTTATCATAAAAACTCCATTTTTTTCCTTTTTTTTTTTTTTTTTGCCCAACATCTATAAAATACTTTACTGCACTCTCTACCTATGATCAACAAAGGTTTCTTTTTTGTATTTGAACATTAATTTGTAACTAAATAAGCAGGAATTGACGTGTTAATACACAATTTTTGACTCCCAAACTTTGGTCAAAGGTTGACTTAGCGGGGTGAACTGTAAATTAACAGTAAATTAATTCATGATTTGTTCCCACACAAATACAAACCCTTTGTTTTTTACTATGGATATGTTATTAGCGTTAATGGAGTCTAGCCATAAACTTTTATGCGAGGTGTCAACCTCCGCTAGTTAGCGGTGGGTTAGACCAGCACCCCACTCACACTCACCCCGTGGGATCCCTCACTTTTGTTTTTAGCTTGGTATTTATCCAGCCTTAAATTTAAAGATTTTTCACTTTCTTTTTTTCAGGTGTGTGTGTGTGTGGTCTCTGAGAATTGTGTCCATGCTGGTTTGCCCTGGCATAGTGGCACGTTCAAGTTTGTAATGGAAACGGATCCTCTCCAACTTTGCACGAGTGTGCAGACGAACACTCCTGCACGCAGACTTCTTCTTGCAACAAGTGCCGGCAGTGGTCATGCTCCCGAGTCATAATTATTTGGTAGGGTGAAGGAAAAGGAAGTCTAAGAAGGGATTCTTCTCCCTCGGGGTCATCCTTTGGGTCGAAGAAATCCCAATTTCTTTCTTCCGCTCCTCATACTCTCCCCGCTGCCTTCTCTCGTTCGGCCTTTTCTGGGTGGTTGAGTAAGAATTATGACCATATTAACCACTGGACAACCTTCAGACTCGGAGGACCCTGTTGCTTCTAGCGAAAGCGGTGACACCCACCACCCATGGGGAGTCTACTTCTTTTGACACCTTGCGTCATTTGTGGCCCTCTTTGGGGCTTTTGGGTTCCCCTGTCGAAGGAACGGCTTTTGAAAGGTGCTGAAGCTAGGGACACAGCAGGAGCGCACATCTGCCTCTTCAGGTGTTGGTCTCGACCTTCCCCACAAAGCCGCTAGAGGGGAATCCATTCCAATCGTTCTCTTGCCCCTGCCTGAATCTCTCTCCTGCATCATCTCTCCCACCTCAGGAGTTGTAGACTGGTTCTCCTTGGAGTCCCCCGCCAGGCACTTCCGGAGGAACCTTGCGTTCTTTCACCCTACGAGGCTGGTTGCCCCTCTTGTCAATACAAGAGGGCTTCTTCACCTGAGTGGGTCACCCCTCAAATCCCTCATAAGCAAATTCTAGGTCACCCCCTCAAGTACCTCATAAGCAATTTGTGGTCACCTCCTTAAGATCCCTCATAAGCAAATTCGTGGTCACCCCCTTAAGTCCTTGTAAGCAAATTCGCAATTTGTCTCCTCCTTTTTCTAGCTCTTCAGAGGAAACTAGTAATCGTGGCCGCCGACTCCTTGGAGTCTCAGCCCCTTCCCCACCATGCCACCCAGGCACAACTAGTCTCTGCAAGTCTCGCAAGTGCTTTACCCTTTGGGGTGTTTGCTTCGAGCATCTATCCCTTCGAGGCAGATTTACTGGCAAAAAATGTTGCATCCGAGTTGTTACCAAGAAGGTATCCCATTCCCTGTAATGATTTCCTACCTACCATTAATTGGCAACAATGTTGGGATAGTGTAGATGGCAATAAAATGAGAGAAATACAAATGTCACATCTCCTTGGAGGTATAACATGATGCCCCGAAAGTGGGAGACGTCTCTTTGTCATCTCCACATAGGTCACACTTGGTTGTCAAGGTATCGTGGCCCTGTAAGGTAAACAAAACATGTAGTTGACCTTCACGATGCCTCGTATAGAGTTCAACAACAACTATTAATTCCTTTACGTTCTGCTTTGATTTTAACTAACTTTTTTATTATTATTATTATTATTATTATTATTATTATTATTATTATTATTATTATTATTATTATTATTATTATTATTATTATAAATTATTATTATTATTATAAATTATTATTATTATTATTATTATTATAATTTTTCATTACTTCTTATATCGTTTATTTATTTCCTTGTTTCCTTTCCTCACTGGGCTATTTATCCCTGTTGGAACCCTTGGGCTTATAGCCTTTGGCTTTTCCAACTAGGGTTATAGCTTAGCTTGTAATAATAATAATAATAATAATAATAATAATAATAATAATAATAATAATAATAATAATAATTGAGCAAAGCAAGGAAAGTAACAAAAAATAATAATAAATAATTAATATAAAAATCATTACTAACCAAGCTACAACCCTATTTGGAATAACAGGATGCTATAAACCCAAAGGCTCTGAAAGGGAAGAATTGCCCAGTGAGGAAACGAAATAAGGAAAAAATAAACTACATTAAAATTAATTAATAAATAATATCAAATATATTATCAGTAACAACATTAAAATAGATCTGGCATTTATAAACTATGAAGACAGACTTATAGCAGCCTGTTCAACATAAAAAAACATTCGCTGAAAGTTTGAACTTCTGAGGTTACAATGATCCAACTGTCTCATTAGGAAGATCATTCCACAATCTGGTTATAGATGGAATAAAACTTCAAGAATAATGAGTACTATTTAGCCGTATGATGGAGAAAGCAAAATCATATCTTGAGTTATATCTTCGGATTATCTCTGTAATTCATAATCTACTGTCTTCAAAAAATCCATAATTGATTGATTGGCTGATTTAAAGTTTTCTGGCATCCTGACATCTAAGGTCATTGACACCGATACTATTTATTATTATATAAAAAATGAAATATTCAATTCCCATAAAAATCAAGTTGTCATTATAAAAGTTAAATAGTTTTCAGAAGACCTGCTTCTGAAATAAACCTAAAAATGCCCGCTCGCATAGTAGGACACATCATGTCCAAGAATCTTAAAACATTTATCAACAAAACAAGCACAAACAGCAATACGATCGTAAGTGGTCATATAAAACTAGAAAATATAAAAACAAATATAAAAAATTAATCGCTCCCGCCATGAAAACATGAGTAATAGCGTCTCTTTTAATCCCAAATGGACTGCTAAATCTGATATAGCTGTCGCAGCGCGTAAAAATACCATTAAGAAATTAGTGTTAATTAGCAGCGACTCGCTTGAACTGGTTGTGGTAACATAACAGCCTTTTTGGTGTCCGATCGTCTGCGTCCTGGCACTCTGCTCTTGGTGCCACAACGGGTCTCTAGATCTAACGGGAATTGCTATAAGTGCCAAGCGGGTTTAATAAATATATTTAAATGATTACAGATACTATAACAGGGGAAGAATTAATTTATATTTCTATTATTATTCAAATTCAAGAAAGCCTTCGTATCTGAAGACGTATTTCAAGCGTTAGACGAGGCAGGAAATTCGTGTGGATAAAAACAAGGCCTGGTCGCCTGCGTAACCGCGGTAGGAGAAGGAGGAGAAGTGAGGAGACTGGAGAGAGCGTAACCTTACACCTCTCGCCTCCGAGACAGAGGTACTGCCAAGCCTCGAGAGAAGCACTTTTATATCGCTTCATATCAGCGTCATCAGATTTCAAAGACTCAAAAGTCTTGCATGAATCTCGAACTAGACATTTCTCCTTATGATGCCCAAGTTAATCCCTTTAGAAATTTTGCGCCAAAGAAGAGAAAGATAAGTAAGTTTCTGACTTTTTTTTTCTTCAAGAGAAGCACTTTTATATCGCTTCATAATCAGAGCCATCTGATTTCAAAACCTCAAAAGTCTTGGAGGAATCTTCGTCCTAGACATTTTTTCTTGTGATGCAAACTAAATCCCTTTTAGAAATTTTGCGCCAAAGAAAAGAAAGATAAGTAAGTTGCGATTTTTTTTTCCTCTAGAGAAGCACTTTTATATCGCTTCAAATCATCGTCATCAGATTTCAAAAGCTCCAAAGTCTTGCATGAATCTCGTCTTAAACATTTCTCCTTGTGGTGCAAAAGTTAATCCCTTTAGAAATTTCTGCGCCAAAGAAGAGAAAGATGGGTAAGTTGGACCTTTTTTTTTTTCCTTGGGAGAAGCACTTTTACATCGCTTCATATCAGCGCCATCAGATTTCAAAAACTCAAAAGTGCTTGCATGAATCTCGAACTAGACATTTCTCCTTGTGATGCACAAGTTAATCCCTTTAGAAATTTTGCGCCAAAGAAGAGATAGATAAGTTAGTTGTATTTTTTTTTTCTTTTCGACAGAAGCACTTTTATATCGCTTCATATCAGCTTCATCAGATTTCAAAACCTCAAAAGTCTTGGACGAATCTTCGTCCAAGACAATTCTCCTTATGATTTACAAGTTAATCCCTTTAGAATTTTGCGTCAAAGAAGAGAAAGATAAGTAAGTTTGGACTTTTTTTTTTCCTCGAGAGAAGCACTTTTATATCGCTTCATATCAGCGTCATCAGATTTCAAAACCTCAAAAGTCTTGCATGAATCTTCGTTGTAGACATTTCTACCTTGTGATGCACAAGTAAATAACTAAAAATTTTGCGCCAAAGAGAAGAAAGATAAGTAAGTTGAGACTTATTTTTTCTCTAGAGAAGCACTTTATATCGCTTCATATCAGCGCCATCAGATTTCAAAACCTCAAAAGTCTTGGACGAATCCCGTCCTAGACATTTCTCCTTATGATTTACATCTAAATCCCTTTAGAAATTTTGCACCAAAGAAGAGAAAGATAAGTAAGTTTAGACTTTTTTTTCCTCTAGAGAAGCACTTTTATATCGCTTCATATCAGCGACATCAGATTTCAAAACCTCAAAAGTCTTGCATGAATCTCGAACTAGACATTTCTCCTTATGATTTACATCTAAATCCCTTTAGAAATTTTGCACCAAAGAAGAGAAAGATAAGTAAGGTTGAGACTT
>NC_090727.1:20379314-20391814 GCF_036898095.1 Palaemon carinicauda | reverse complement strand
CTTTTCTTTCTCTAATACCCAGTGAAATACCCTCTCTTACTTTCTCTAATGTCCAATGACTTTCTCTAATGCCCAGTGAAATACCCTCCTTTTCTTTCTCTAATGCCCAGTGAAATACCCTCCTTTACTTTCTCTAATGCCCAATGACTTTCTCTAATGCCCAGTGAAATACCCTCTTTTTCTTCCTCTAATGCCCAGCGAAATACCATCCTTTTCTTTCTCTCGTGCCCTATGAAATACCCTCCTTTTCTTTCTCATGCCAAATGAAATCTCCTTTTCTTTATTCCTGCCCAATGAAATAACCTCTTTTTCTCTCTATAATGCCCAATGAAATACCCTCCTTTACTTTCTCTAATGCCCAATGACTTTCTCTAATGCCCAGTGAAATACCCTCCTTTTCTTCCTCTAATGCCCAGCGAAATACCATCCTTTTCTTTCTCTCGTGCCCTATGAAATACCCTCCTTTTCTTTCTCATGCCAAATGAAATCTCCTTTTCTTTATTCCTGCCCAATGAAATAACCTCTTTTTCTCTCTATAATGCCCAATGAAATATCCTCCTTTTCTTTCTCTCATGCCCAATGAAATACCCTCGTTTTGTTTTTTCTTCCCAGTGAAATCTCATTTTCTTTATTCATGCCCTGTGAAATACCCTCTTTATCTTTCTCTAATCTCCAATGAAATACCATTCTTTTGTTTCTCATGCCCAATGAAATACCCTCATTTTCTTTCTCTAATGCCCAGTGAACTACCCTCTTTACCTATCTCTAATCTCCAATGAAATACCATTCTTTTGTTTCTCATACCCAATGAAATACCCTCATTTTCTTTCTCTAATGCCCAGTGAAATACCATATTTATCTTTCTCTAATCTCCAATGAAATACCATTCTTGTTTCTCATGCCCAATGAAATACCCTTCTTTTCATTCTCTAATCTCCAATAAAATACCCACGTTCTCTTTCTCTAATCTCCAATCAAATCCCCTCTCCTTCGATTCGAAAGCGCCCAGGAGGAGGCAGACATCCCACGAGACCGTTGAAGTCATAGAGAAAATGACAGATAATCACTTGACGCCATTTTGTCTTCAGGCAAATAAAAACACCACCACCATACTTTTTGAAGTCCTTTCCACTTGAGGATCTGGGCGTATTCTCGCTCCGTATTTTCTCGGTAAACATTTGTTGCCGTGTAAAAGAATAAGCCTCAGTTTGAGCTAAGGAGTCCCAGAGATTAATTTTAGGGCTTTGGCGGACCGGTCCTGTTTACTCGCAACACAAGGCACATCCTGGAGCGATGCGTTAGCGGCGCCAACTATGCCTTCAGGAACGGAGTTATTTTAGAAGCGAGAGATAAAGGAGAAGGATATAAAAACAGTAAGCTTTGTGTGGTAGTATCAGAAGCAAGAGATGAAAAAAGTATATAAAAACAGTAAGCTTTGTGTGGTAGTATCAGAAACGAGAGATAAAAAAAGTATATAAAAACAGTAAGCTTTGTGTGATAGTATCAAAAGCGAGAGATAAAGGAGAAGGAAATAAAAACATTAAGCTTTGTGTGGTAGTATCAGAAGCGAGAGATAAAGGAGAAGGATATAAAAACAGTAAGCTTTGTGTGGTAGTATCAGAAGCGAGAGATATAAAAGTATATAAAAACAGTAATCTTTGTGTGGTAGTATCAGAAGCGAGAGATAAAGGAGAAGGATATAAAAACAGTAAGCTTTGTGTGGTAGTATCAGAAGCGAGAGATAAAAAAGTATATAAAAACAGTAAGCTTTGTGTGGTAGTATCAGAAGCGAGAGATAAAAAAAAGTATATAAAAACAGTAAGCTTTGTGTGGTAGTATCAAAAGCGAGAGATAAAGGAGAAGGAAATAAAAACATTAAGCTTTGTGTGGTAGTATCAGAAGCGAGAGATAAAAAAGTATATAAAAACAGTAAGCTTTGTGTGGTAGTATCAGAAGCGAGAGATATAAAAGTATATAAAAACAGTAATCTTTGTGTGGTAGTATCAGAAGCGAGAGATAAAGGAGAAGGATATAAAAACAGTAAGCTTTGTGTGGTAGTATCAGAAGCGAGAGATAAAAAAGTATATAAAAACAGTAAGCTTTGTGTGGTAGTATCAGAAGCGAGAGATAAAAAAAAGTATATAAAAACAGTAAGCTTTGTGTGGTAGTATCAGAAGCGAGAGATAAAGGAGAAGGATATAAAAACAGTAAGCTTTGTGTGGTAGTATCAGAAGCGAGAGATAAAAAAGTATATAAAAACAGTAAGCTTTGTGTGGTAGTATCAGAAGCGAAAGATAAAAGAAAAGGATATAAAAACAGTAAGCTTTGTGTGGTAGTATCAGAAGCGAGAGATAGAAAAAAAGTATGTAAAAACAGTAAGCTTTGTGTGGTAGTATCAGAAGCGAGAGATGAAAAAGTATATAAAAACAGTAAGCTTTGTGTGGTAGTATCAGAAGCGAAAGATAAAAGAAAAGGATATAAAAACAGTAAGCTTTGTGTGGTAGTATCAGAAGCGAGAGATGAAAAAGTATATAAAAACAGTAAGCTTTGTGTGGTAGTATCAGAAGCGAGAGATGAAAAAGTATATAAAAACAGTAAGCTTTGTGTGGTAGTATCAGAAGCGAAAGATAAAAGAAAAGGATATAAAAACAGTAAGCTTTGTGTGGTAGTATCAGAAGCGAGAGATGAAAAAGTATATAAAAACAGTAAGCTTTGTGTGGTAGTATCAGAAGCGAGAGATGAAAAAGTATATAAAAACAGTAAGCTTTGTGTGGTAGTATCAGAAGCGAAAGATAAAAGAAAAGGATATAAAAACAGTAAGCTTTGTGTGGTAGTATCAGAAGCGAGAGATAAAAAAAAGTATGTAAAAACAGTAAGCTTTGTGTGGTAGTATCAGAAGCGAGAGATGAAAAAGTATATAAAAACAGTAAGCTTTGTGTGGTAGTATCAGAAGCGAAAGATAAAAGAAAAGGATATAAAAACAGTAAGCTTTGTGTGGTAGTATCAGAAGCGAGAGATAAAAAAAAGTATGTAAAAACAGTAAGCTTTGTGTGGTAGTATCAGAAGCGAGAGATAAAAAAAGTATGTAAAAACAGTAAGCTTTGTGTGGTAGTATCAGAAGCGAGAGATAAAAAAAGTATATAAAAACAGTAAGCTTTGTGTGGTAGTATCAGAAGCGAGAGATAAGGGAGAAGGATATAAAAACAGTAAGCTTTGTGTGGTAGTATCAGAAGCGAGAGATAAAGGAGAAGGATATAAAACAGTAAGCTTTGTGTGGTAGTATCAGAAGCGAGAGATAAAGGAAGAGGATATAAAAACAGTAAGCTTTGTGTGGTAGTATCAGAAGCGAGAGATAAAATAGTATATAAAAACAGTATGCTTTGTGTGGTAGTATCAGAAGCGAGAGATAAAAAAAGTAAATAAGAGCAGTAAGCTTTGTGTGGTAGTATCAGAAGCGAGAGATAAGGGAGAAGGATATAAAAACAGTTAGCTTTGTGTGGTAGTATCAGAAGCGAGAGATAAAGGAGAAGGATATAAAACAGTAAGCTTTGTGTGGTTTGTGTGGTAGTATCAGAAGCGAGAGATAAAGGAGGAGGATATAAAAACAGTAAGCTTTGTGTGGTAGTATCAGAAGCGAGAGATAAAGGAGGAGGATATAAAAACAGTAAGCTTTGTGTGGTAGTATCAGAAGCGAGAGATAAAATAGTATATAAAAACAGTATGCTTTGTGTGGTAGTATCAGAAGCGAGAGATAAAGGAGGAGGATATAAAAACATTAAGCTTTGTGTAGTAGTATCAGAAGCGAGAGATAAAATAGTATATAAAAACAGTATGCTTTGTGTGGTAGTATCAGAAGCGAGAGATAAAGGAGGAGGATATAAAAACAGTAAGCTTTGTGTGGTAGTATCAGAAGCGAGAGATGAAATAGTATATAAAAACAGTATGCTTTGAGTGGTAGTATCAGAAGCGAGAGATAAAGGAGGAGGATATAAAAACAGTAAGCTTTGTGTGGTAGTATCAGAAGCGAGAGATAAAATAGTATATAAAAACAGTATGCTTTGTGTGGTAGTATCAGAAGCGAGAGATAAAGGAGGAGGATATAAAAACAGTAAGCTTTGTGTGGTAGTATCAGAAGCGAGAGATAAAATAGTATATAAAAACAGTATGCTTTGTGTGGTAGTATCAGAAGCGAGAGATAAAGGAGGAGGATATAAAAACATTAAGCTTTGTGTGGTAGTATCAGAAGCGAGAGATAAAATAGTATATAAAAACAGTATGCTTTGTGTGGTAGTATCAGAAGCGAGAGATAAAGGAGGAGGATATAAAAACATTAAGCTTTGTGTGGTAGTATCAGAAGCGAGAGATGAAATAGTATATAAAAACAGTATGCTTTGAGTGGTAGTATCAGAAGCGAGAGATAAAGGAGGAGGATATAAAAACAGTAAGCTTTGTGTGGTAGTATCAGAAGCGAGAGATGAAATAGTATATAAAAACAGTATGCTTTGAGTGGTAGTATCAGAAGCGAGAGATAAAGGAGGAGGATATAAAAACAGTAAGCTTTGTGTGGTAGTATCAGAAGCGAGAGATAAAATAGTATATAAAAACAGTATGCTTTGAGTGGTAGTATCAGAAGCGAGAGATAAAGGAGGAGGATATAAAAACAGTAAGCTTTGTGTGGTAGTATCAGAAGCGAGAGATAAAATAGTATATAAAAACAGTATGCTTTGTGTGGTAGTATCAGAAGCGAGAGATAAAGGAGGAGGATATAAAAACATTAAGCTTTGTGTGGTAGTATCAGAAGCGAGAGATAAAATAGTATATAAAAACAGTATGCTTTGTGTGGTAGTATCAGAAGCGAGAGATAAAGGAGGAGGATATAAAAACAGTAAGCTTTGTGTGGTAGTATCAGAAGCGAGAGATGAAATAGTATATAAAAACAGTATGCTTTGTGTGGTAGTATCAGAAGCGAGAGATAAAGGAGGAGGATATAAAAACAGTAAGCTTTGTGTGGTAGTATCAGAAGCGAGAGATAAAATAGTATATAAAAACAGTATGCTTTGTGTGGTAGTATCAGAAGCGAGAGATAAAGGAGGAGGATATAAAAACAGTAAGCTTTGTGTGGTAGTATCAGAAGCGAGAGATAAAATAGTATATAAAAACAGTATGCTTTGTGTGGTAGTATCAGAAGCGAGAGATAAAGGAGGAGGATATAAAAACATTAAGCTTTGTGTGGTAGTATCAGAAGCGAGAGATAAAGGAGAAGGATATAAAAACAGTAAGCTTTGTGTGGTAGTATCAGAAGCGAGAGATAAAATAGTATATAAAAACAGTATGCTTTGTGTGGTAGTATCAGAAGCGAGAGATAAAAAAGTATATAAAAACAGTAAGCTTTGTGTGGTAGTATCAGAAGCGAGAGATAAGGGAGAAGGATATAAAAACAGTAAGCTTTTTGTGGTAGTATCAGAAGCGAGAGATAAAAAAGTATATAAAAACAGTAAGCTTTGTGTGGTAGTATCAGAAGCGAGAGATAAGGGAGAAGGATATAAAAACAGTAAGCTTTTTGTGGTAGTATCAGAAGCGAGAGATAAAGGAGGAGGATATAAAAACATTAAGCTTTGTGTGGTAGTATCAGAAGCGAGAGATAAAAAAGTATATAAAAACAGTAAGCTTTGTGTGGTAGTATCAGAAGCGAGAGATAAAAAAGTATATAAAAACAGTAAGCTTTGTGTGGTAGTATCAGAAGCGAGAGATAAGGGAGAAGGATATAAAAACAGTAAGCTTTTTGTGGTAGTATCAGAAGCGAGAGATAAAAAAGTATATAAAAACAGTAAGCTTTGTGTGGTAGTATCAGAAGCGAGAGATAAGGGAGAAGGATATAAAAACAGTAAGCTTTTTGTGGTAGTATCAGAAGCGAGAGATAAAGGAGGAGGATATAAAAACATTAAGCTTTGTGTGGTAGTATCAGAAGCGAGAGATAAAGGAGAAGGATATAAAAACAGTAAGCTTTGTGTGGTAGTATCAGAAGCGAGAGATAAAATAGTATATAAAAACAGTATGCTTTGTGTGGTAGTATCAGAAGCGAGAGATAAAAAAGTATATAAAAACAGTATGCTTTGTGTGGTAGTATCAGAAGCGAGAGATAAAAAAGTATATAAAAACAGTAAGCTTTGTGTGGTAGTATCAGAAGCGAGAGATAAGGGAGAAGGATATAAAAACAGTAAGCTTTTTGTGGTAGTATCAGAAGCGAGAGATAAAAAAGTATATAAAAACAGTAAGCTTTGTGTGGTAGTATCAGAAGCGAGAGATAAGGGAGAAGGATATAAAAACAGTAAGCTTTTTGTGGTAGTATCAGAAGCGAGAGATAAAGGAGGAGGATATAAAAACATTAAGCTTTGTGTGGTAGTATCAGAAGCGAGAGATAAAGGAGAAGGATATAAAAACAGTAAGCTTTGTGTGGTAGTATCAGAAGCGAGAGATAAAATAGTATATAAAAACAGTATGCTTTGTGTGGTAGTATCAGAAGCGAGAGATAAAAAAGTATATAAAAACAGTAAGCTTTGTGTGGTAGTATCAGAAGCGAGAGATAAGGGAGAAGGATATAAAAACAGTAAGCTTTTTGTGGTAGTATCAGAAGCGAGAGATAAAGGAGGAGGATATAAAAACAGTAAGCTTTGTGTGGTAGTATCAGAAGCGAGAGATAAAAAAGTATATAAAAACAGTAAGCTTTGTGTGGTAGTATCAGAAGCGAGAGATAAGGGAGAAGGATATAAAAACAGTAAGCTTTTTGTGGTAGTATCAGAAGCGAGAGATAAAGGAGGAGGATATAAAAACAGTAAGCTTTGTGTGGTAGTATCAGAAGCGAGAGATAAAATAGTATATAAAAACAGTATGCTTTGTGTGGTAGTATCAGAAGCGAGAGATAAAGGAGGAGGATATAAAAACATTAAGCTTTGTGTGGTAGTATCAGAAGCGAGAGATAAAGGAGAAGGATATAAAAACAGTAAGCTTTGTGTGGTAGTATCAGAAGCGAGAGATAAAATAGTATATAAAAACAGTATGCTTTGTGTGGTAGTATCAGAAGCGAGAGATAAAGGAGGAGGATATAAAAACATTAAGCTTTGTGTGGTAGTATCAGAAGCGAGAGATAAAGGAGGAGGATATAAAAACAGTAAGCTTTGTGTGGTAGTATCAGAAGCGAGAGATAAAATAGTATATAAAAACAGTATGCTTTGTGTGGTAGTATCAGAAGCGAGAGATAAAGGAGGAGGATATAAAAACAGTAAGCTTTGTGTGGTAGTATCAGAAGCGAGAGATAAAGGAGAAGGATATAAAAACAGTAAGCTTTGTGTGGTAGTATCAGAAGCGAGAGATAAAATAGTATATAAAAACAGTATGCTTTGTGTGGTAGTATCAGAAGCGAGAGATAAAGGAGGAGGATATAAAAACAGTAAGCTTTGTGTGGTAGTATCAGAAGCGAGAGATAAAGGAGAAGGATATAAAAACAGTAAGCTTTGTGTGGTAGTATCAGAAGCGAGAGATAAAATAGTATATAAAAACAGTATGCTTTGTGTGGTAGTATCAGAAGCGAGAGATAAAATAGTATATAAAAACAGTATGCTTTGTGTGGTAGTATCAGAAGCGAGAGATAAAGGAGGAGGATATAAAAACAGTAAGCTTTGTGTGGTAGTATCAGAAGCGAGAGATAAAATAGTATATAAAAACAGTATGCTTTGTGTGGTAGTATCAGAAGCGAGAGATAAAAAAAGTAAATAAGAGCAGTAAGCTTTGTGTGGTAGTATCAGAAGCGAGAGATAAAAAAGTATATAAAAACAGTAAGCTTTGTGTGGTAGTATCAGAAGCGAGAGATAAAGGAGGAGGATATAAAAACATTAAGCTTTGTGTGGTAGTATCAGAAGCGAGAGATAAAGGAGAAGGATATAAAAACAGTAAGCTTTGTGTGGTAGTATCAGAAGCGAGAGATAAAATAGTATATAAAAACAGTATGCTTTGTGTGGTAGTATCAGAAGCGAGAGATAAAGGAGGAGGATATAAAAACAGTAAGCTTTGTGTGGTAGTATCAGAAGCGAGAGATAAAATAGTATATAAAAACAGTATGCTTTGTGTGGTAGTATCAGAAGCGAGAGATAAAAAAAGTAAATAAGAGCAGTAAGCTTTGTGTGGTAGTATCAGAAGCGAGAGATAAAAAAGTATATAAAAACAGTAAGCTTTGTGTGGTAGTATCAGAAGCGAGAGATAAAGGAGGAGGATATAAAAACATTAAGCTTTGTGTGGTAGTATCAGAAGCGAGAGATAAAGGAGAAGGATATAAAAACAGTAAGCTTTGTGTGGTAGTATCAGAAGCGAGAGATAAAATAGTATATAAAAACAGTAAGCTTTGTGTGGTAGTATCAGAAGCGAGAGATAAAAAAGTATATAAAAACAGTAAGCTTTGTGTGGTAGTATCAGAAGCGAGAGATAAGGGAGAAGGATATAAAAACAGTAAGCTTTTTGTGGTAGTATCAGAAGCGAGAGATAAGGGAGAAGGATATAAAAACAGTAAGCTTTTTGTGGTAGTATCAGAAGCGAGAGATAAAGGAGGAGGATATAAAAACAGTAAGCTTTTTGTGGTAGTATCAGAAGCGAGAGATAAAATAGTATATAAAAACAGTAAGCTTTGTGTGGTAGTATCAGAAGCGAGAGATAAAGGAGGAGGATATAAAAACATTAAGCTTTTTGTGGTAGTATCAGAAGCGAGAGATAAAGGAGAAGGATATAAAAACAGTAAGCTTTGTGTGGTAGTATCAGAAGCGAGAGATAAAATAGTATATAAAAACAGTATGCTTTGTGTGGTAGTATCAGAAGCGAGAGATAAAAAAAGTAAATAAGAGCAGTAAGCTTTGTGTGGTAGTATCAGAAGCGAGAGATAAAAAAGTATATAAAAACAGTAAGCTTTGTGTGGTAGTATCAGAAGCGAGAGATAAGGGAGAAGGATATAAAAACAGTAAGCTTTGTGTGGTAGTATCAGAAGCGAAAGATAAAAGAAAAGGATATAAAAACAGTAAGCTTTGTGTGGTAGTATCAGAAGCAAGAGATAAGGGAGAAGGATATAAAAACAGTAAGCTTTGTGTGGTAGTATCAGAAGCGAGAGATAAAGGAGAAGGATATAAAACAGTAAGCTTTGTGTGGTAGTATCAGAAGCGAGAGATAAAGGAGGAGGATATAAAAACAGTAAGCTTTGTGTGGTAGTATCAGAAGCGAGAGATAAAATAGTATATAAAAACAGTATGCTTTGTGTGGTAGTATCAGAAGCGAGAGATAAAAAAAGTAAATAAGAGCAGTAAGCTTTGTGTGGTAGTATCAGAAGCGAGATATAAAAAGTATATAAAAACAGTAAGCTTTGTGTGGTAGTATCAGAAGCGAGAGATAAGGGAGAAGGATATAAAAACAGTAAGCTTTGTGTGGTAGTATCAGAAGCGAGAGATAAAGGAGAAGGATATAAAACAGTAAGCTTTGTGTGGTAGTATCAGAAGCGAGAGATAAAGGAGGAGGATATAAAAACAGTAAGCTTTGTGTGGTAGTATCAGAAGCGAGAGATAAAATAGTATATAAAAACAGTATGCTTTGTGTGGTAGTATCAGAAGCGAGAGATAAAAAAGTAAATAAGAGCAGTAAGCTTTGTGTGGTAGTATCAGAAGCGAGATATAAAAAAGTATATAAAAACAGTAAGCTTTGTGTGGTAGTATCAGAAGCGAGATATAAAAAAGTATATAAAAACAGTAAGCTTTGTGTGGTAGTATCAGAAGCGAGAGATAAAAAAGTATATAAAAACAGTAAGCTTTGTGTGGTAGTATCAGAAGCGAGATATAAAAAAGTATATAAAAACAGTAAGCTTTGTGTGGTAGTATCAGAAGCGAGAGATAAGGGAGAAGGATATAAAAACAGTAAGCTTTGTGTGGTAGTATCAGAAGCGAGAGATAAAGGAGAAGGATATAAAACAGTAAGCTTTGTGTGGTAGTATCAGAAGCGAGAGATAAAGGAGGAGGATATAAAAACAGTAAGCTTTGTGTGGTAGTATCAGAAGCGAGAGATAAAGGAGAAGGGTATAAAAACAGTAAGCTTTGTGTGGTAGTATCAGAAGCGAGAGATAAAAAAAGTAAATAAGAGCAGTAAGCTTTGTGTGGTAGTATCAGAAGCGAGATATAAAAAAGTATATAAAAACAGTAAGCTTTGTGTGGTAGTATCAGAAGCGAGAAATAAAGGAGAAGGATATAAAAACAGTAAGCTTTGTGTGGTAGTATCAGAAGCGAGAGATGAAAAAGTATATAAAAACAGTAAGCTTTGTGTGGTAGTATCAGAAGCGAGAGATAAATCTGAAAATGTAAAAGAAAAAAACAGCCAGCTTTGTGTGGCACTATCAGAAGCGAGAGATAAAGCAAAAGTATTTAAATACCTAGAACTAAAGCTAAATATGTAAAAAAAAAAAAAAAGCCAGCTTTGTGTAACACTACCAGAAGCGAGAGATAAAGCAAAAGTATTTAAACACCGAGAGATAAAGCTAAAAAAAAAAAAAAAAAAAAAAAAAAAAAAAAAAAAAAAAACAGCTAGCTTTGTGTGGCACTATCAGAAGCGAGAGATGAAGCAAAAGTATATTAACAACAAGCCTTGTACGGTATTATTATTATCATCATTACTAGCTAAGCTACAACCCTAGGTGGGAAAGCAGGATGCTATAAGCCCAGAGGCTCCAACAGGAAAAATAGCCCAATGAGGAAAGGAAAAAAGGAAAATAGAATATTTTCAGAAGAGCAACAATATTAAAATAAATCTCTCCTTTATAGAGTATAAAAAGTTTAACAAAACAAAAGGAAGAGAAATAAGATAGAATAGAGTGCTCGAGTGTATTGTCAACCAAGAGAACGCTAACCCCAGACAGTGGAAGATCATGGCACACAGGCTATGGCGCGACCCAAGACTAGAGAACAATGATTTGATTTTGGAGTGTCCTTCTCCTAGAAGAGCTGCTTACAATAGCTTTTGAGTTTCTTCTGATAGATAAAGCAGAAGAATAATAAAAACATTAAACTTTGTGTGGCATTAACAGAAGCTAGAGAAAAAGCAGATAAAGCCATAAATGAAGCAGAAAAAAAAATAAAACAGCTTGGTGTGGCAGTGATAGAAACGAGAGATAAAGTAAAAAGGCAAGATATATTATTATTATTATTATTATTATTATTATTATTAATTGCTAAACTATAACCCTAGTTGGAAAAGCAGGATGCTATAAGCACAGGGGTCCCAAAAGGGAAAATAGCCCAGTGAGGAAATGAAACAAGGAAAAATTAAATATTTTAAAGAATAGTATTAATAAAATAAATATTTCCTATATAACTACAAAAAAAAACTTTAACAAAACAAGAGGAAGAGAAACTAGATAGAAATGTGTGCCCGAGTGTACCCTCAAACAAGAGAACTCTAACCCACGACAGTGGAAGACCATGGTACAGAGGCTATGACACTACCCAAGACTGGAGAACAATGGTTTGATTTTGGAGTGTCCTTCATTAATGTTATAGAAGTGAAGATAATTTTTCACATTTGACGGTGATAAATGCATCCAAAATTATCAATATTTTTCATTTTCTTTTATTAATTTGAGAAATAAGAGAGAATAGTGTGCCCGAGCTAGAGAACTCTATTCCAAGACAGTGGCAGACCATGATACAGAGGCTATGGCACTACCCAAGACTAGAGAACAATGGTTTGATTTTCGAGACCCCCAAAACACCCAGCTTTGGGTGATTAATATTTATTATGTTCTTTTATTAATTTGAGAAATAAGATAGAATAGTGTGCCCGAGTGTACCTTGAAGCAAGACAACTCTAATCCAAGACAGTGGAAGACTATGACACAGAGGGTACGGCACTACCCAAGACTAGAGAACAATGCTTTGATAGATTTTTTTTTCTCTTCCTCCCCAGTGTTCTTCATTATTCAAGCAATTTCTGTTCCAACATATTTATCATTGTCATCTCCATTTTTTTTTCTTTCTCCCTCTCTTTTTGTTTGCTGATATGTATGTTATCATCATTGTTAAGCGTTAATTCTATTGTGATTTTGTTATCCAGACCTTAGAACTCTGTGGTCAACCTGCTAATTGATGTTTATAATATATCACTGATATTATTGCATATCTCATCCTTTTTTTTCTTTTTTTACCGATGTCAAAAGTGTAAGATCACTGTACCCTTATTGTAACTCTGTATATGGCTTTTGCTGAAATAAAGATTATTAATATTATTATTATTATTAACATTATTATTATTATTTTGGAGACCACAAAACACCCAGCTTTGGGTGACAGTATCGTTCGGGTATATTTCGAACGGGTCCATGCCCGCCCGGTCTCACTGTGTTTTTGTTTATGGCCATCGCTTCTGCCGTCCTAGATAACCCGAACGATCAAAGATCACTGAGGGAGCGTGGTAACATTCTTTCTGTG
>NC_090727.1:20371814-20374314 GCF_036898095.1 Palaemon carinicauda | reverse complement strand
GTGGAAGAACTGAAAGACCCAGTTGACTTCCCCTTAGCCTCGCGTTCTCCACGAGATAGAAAGAACAAGAACAGAAATAGCTTAAAAGGATTAAAAATATAAATAATCGTAGGTTCGCGGCGGTGCCCTTTGATCGTGTCACATGGTAATGGCGTCGTCACAAGGGATATAATGGACCAATATTCGGGGCTGCTTCTGCCACTAACCAACAGGGCTTTCTTCTTCCTACTCTTTGAAATTGGATAACGAGGAGAAGGGATTTAAAGAAATGTCTCTTGACTCAAAGACTGGATGTCACATTAAAGGAATCTCTCTCTCTCTCTCTCTCTCTCTCTCTCTCTCTCTCTCTCTCTCTCTCTCTCTCTCTCTTTCTTTCTTAAACTACCTAGTAAATAACACTGAACTCTCTCTCTCTCTCTCTCTCTCTCTCTCTCTCTCTCTCTCTCTCTCTCTCTCTCTCTCTCTCTCTCTTTCTTAAACTACCTAGTAAATAACACTGGACTCTCTCTCTCTCTCTCTCTCTCTCTCTCTCTCTCTCCTCTCTCTCTCTCTCTCTCTCTCTCTCTCTCTCTTCCGTGTTAGAAGCAAAATGGTATAAGAAAAAAAATGATTTTCTGTATATCTTAAAATTTCAAAAAATATATGATTTCTGAAAGCCTAGCCCAGCCATATATAAGAGCGCAAACACACACACACACACAAACACCTATTCTAAAATCATTTGTAATCTAAAATGTTTATTTTTGTTCCTTATGAGCAAGTGGAAGCTCGGTTTTTCGTCACAGCCATTCTACTGCACTGTTAAAATAAAAACCGTAATTTTAATCCTAAATTCTCTGTACAAATATACTGTTCCCAGCGGTATTTCAGTAAAATACGGGCGACCGTAATTTTACCATACATTGTTATTTTTTTTTCTGGTTGGTGACTGTAATATCACTCCTTTACGTCAATGTATCCGTTTGTAAAGCGGCAAAAATCTTGGAATAAATGTTGCCGGCATTTACTGTTTTTTAATGCAAATTTTTAACAGTGTGGAAAATTGACATCAGTATCCCATTTAAACTTTTTTAATTTCTAGTCTTAAAATGTGATCTCTGTATATTTCATAGTCTTTAAGTGTGAATTTGGTTATTCATTAACCAATAAATACAGGCTCATAAACACCCTTTATTAATTTCAAAGTTGTCGTATATATTTGCCTAGCTTACCGTGTACTGTTTCTTGTAGGTTTGCACATATTTTTGCGTATATATTCATATATAGAAATACTCTCTCTCTCTCTCTCTCTCTCTCTCTCTCTCTCTCTCTCTCTCTCTCTCTCTCTCTCTCTCTCTCTCTAATGTATATATATATATATATATATATATATATATATATATATATATATATATATATATATGTGTGTGTGTATATATTTATATGTATATATATACAGTATATATTTGTTTCCGGTCACGCTCAGCTCTCTCGTCCCTCGGTAAGGGGAGAGAGGGAGTGGTCATATCCTGGTGAGAGGGAGGTGTGTGCGCATATGCATATCTATTTAAATAGTTAGCCATCATTTTTTACGGGTCGCATACACTACTACTACTACTACTACTAATAATAATAATAATAATAATAACAATAATTAGAAAACAACCCCTGAGTGCAGACCTCCACCACAGCTATTTATTTCCAACCATAAGCGAATATGGGGTTAAGGGTAGGGATAATATCGACTGACATTTTGCTCGACCTTGACCTTGACCTTTGACCTAGGACTGTCATAAGTGAATCACTTCCATGTCTCAACAAAATAATTAATCTCTGAAAGTTTCACTATTCTATGAGTAAAATTGTGGCCAGGAAGCTCTTCAGAAAAACGGGTTAAAACAACCTCCACCTAAGTTCGTTGGCGGAAGTAACAATAATATAGAAATAATAATAATAATAATAATAATAATAATAATATGATAATAATAATAATATAATAATAATGATACTAATAATAACAATAATAATAAAAAAACAATAAAAAAAAATAATAATAATAATAATAATAATAATAAAAGTACAAAATCATTAATAAAAACAACTGCAGTGAAAAAATAAAATACTTATCAAGTTACGGCGATTCGATTACAAATCAAGTTATGCAAATACAGGTGCATCTACGCCCACACACCCAACAGGCCACCCATCCGCCCACTCATCCACCCACCCACCCCGCCCACGGATGCCCTGGCACCTGACGTCTTTAGAATAAGTGGCATTTCAATAAAAACCATTAATCTTGTCGAGTCTTCAATGCAAAAAAAAAAAAAAAAAAAAGAAAAAAAAAAAAGAATAAAAAAAAAAAAAAAAAAACTCAAAATGAAACCCAAAGCTTAGAATAACTACCTGGCTTTCAGGAAGCCACGGTGATTTTAACTTCTGTGGATTATTCTTACGGTAAAAACACAGGGTAAAACTGTCAAAATAAGGTAGGTGGGTAGGAGGGTATGTTTGTTCGTGT
>NC_090727.1:20359958-20371314 GCF_036898095.1 Palaemon carinicauda | reverse complement strand
TGGTAAAATATCAGTATCTATTGAAAATGTATCTATTTAAGAGTTTCAAGTGTTAGTGTCTGTGTGTCGTAAACGAGTTCCTCTGAATAGACAAATCAATGTCTTAATCACATGCTCTTGGTTTATAAAGCTAAGGAATTTTCGTATAATTCCACCGTCTGTTATTGAGTTTGGAGAGTGCTTGGCTCATGAAAATAAAACAAAGCTTAAAAACTTTATTGCTCAACGAGTGAATAAAATCGCCTCCCGAAAAATTTCACTCGAGAAAACTTTACAGAAAAGTGAGGGTCCTATAAATAAAAATTAAACAAAATTGTACAGATATTCAGCGCCATGACTGAGTTTTAACAGCGGTCACACTTAGAATTCACGAACTTTTTAGTCTTGATGTGATTACCAGAACCCGTCAATGATAATCCCACGTTGCATTTCCCGTGGAGGCTAATCGAATCAACAGCGGTCGAACTCTGAAGAGCCAGTCATTCAGTGACTGGAGGAGGGAGAGACACAAAGAAGACTCAAATGGAAAAAAAAAAAAAGTTTTTGATTTGCTGAAGCTCATTTCAACCATCAGAATTTCGATTTCGAGAAGAGGAAGGGAAATTGAAATCTATTGCCGGCTGAAGGACTCATTAAGGCAATCAGGGGCTGAAAGAGAAAAAATAAATAAAGAACACGAGAAAACGTTCACCTGACCCACGTGCTTTGTTTTCCTTAGGGGGAAGAACAGGAAATGAAATCGTATTTTGCAGACTAAAGGTAACATTAAAGCAAAGGGAGAGAGAGAATACGCTAATAGAATGGGATTGTTGGTGATTTTAGCTTTAAATTTTGTTCTTAGGGTCAGAGATGAAAGGAAAATTTAAAGAGTTCTTTACATTGAAGGATGCGCAGACATTCATAGCATCTTTCGAATGAAAGAGACAGAGACTGACATTGACTATCATAGATATCTGATTATTTTTGCGTGCGCATTAGTGTACAAATGCACAAAGAAACCTCCATGTGAATATGAACGCACCTTGATAAATATTCTATTGTATACGTACGTCTATGCACGCACATGGGAAGGCGAGAGTGATTTGCATCGCGTATCCATGACAGAAATTGAACCGTAAAAGGAATAGTCTAAATTCTATCGTATTTTACTATGAAAAACTTACATGAGGAGACTTAGAATATCAAAAATGCTGTTTGCGTAATCTGAGCTAAAAAAGAAAAATAAACACACACGAACAACAATAATAATTGTTCTAGTCAAACGACCCAGCCATACATAATTAGGATTATAAAAACACATTTTACAACCGCTTTTGACTGAATAAATAAAATAAATAAATAGAATAAATAAATAAAATTTGAATATAATTCAATTCACACTTACGTTATCCACCTTAACATTGAATGTAAATTAAAATGAATTGTAAATGTACGCAATCGTACAAACAAAATATGTTTAAAACATTAGACATACTAGATTCCTCCTCTTTGTTTCACCTAACCATCCTATTGCGAGAAACACCTCCAACAACTCCCTCAGAGAGAGAGAGAGAGAGAGAGAGAGAGAGAGAGAGAGAGAGAGAGAGAGATTGAATTGTGTATAATATTAATCATTAGCAAACGAACTTTGAACAGTTCCTTTCAGTTTGACAGATTCACGGCAATATAAATCATTCTGCGTCGACCCTTGTTTTCACCAAACGTGTTTTCTCCCAACTTCTACAAAAAGTTTGATGTTGGGAAACTTTTAAAAGGATTTGTAATGATCCAGTTCACAAAAAGTTATCAGTAGAATAGCTGATAACATTGAAGAACAGGATAAAACATGGGGCCACTTTCTTGAAAAGAGATAAAGAGAATTACTAATAAACAAAATGGTGAAGGAAAAGTTAAAAACCGGAAAATGCTAAAAACATCTTCATATGCATCCTAATTTAGGAGATAAATGTTAATAAAGCGACTGAGTTATGAATAAATGAGAACATCTCTATTTAAAATGTGAAGAAAACTAAAACAGTGATTGTCTTAAATGGGTACAGCTTAGTTGAGAAGACATGAACAATTATTTTCTATTTTTACTCAGTTTTTTTTTTCGTAATATATATAATTCAAATGACTTCGAGGTAATAGTAAATGTTGATTTAAAGTTTTAAGCTCTAGTAAATCTGTGGATTTAAGATAATTACTTTCTGTTTACATTCGATCCGATAAAGCAAAAGTCTTTCTGGTAATTTTCTAATGATAATTATTTTAAGCTGAATTATCGTGAGATACTTTTCAAATGAAAGAAAAAGCACGGAAACTCATATGCTATTTTCGTTAACTCACGATCTTAAAACGAGAATCAGTTGCAACTGCAATTACTTGCATTTAGTCTTAACTGACTGCTTTGCAAGCGTCATCTTGTAAAAAGACATTAAGTTCACTATCAAGAGAGAGCGATAGAATAATTCATCAAAACAATAAAATAATGTCAAGTTTAGTAGAGCCCCATTTCCAAACTAAATTAACACATGAACAATAACAAAACGAAGCAACACAGATTATGCAGGACTAAGACAAAATCCTAGTTTGAGATTTACGGTTATAATAACAGTCCATGCAACGGTAACTCACCATCAGATTATGTTCAAATCCTTACAAGTATTAGAACGTGATAATCCTTGTCACTATAGTAATCCTATTATCCTTACTGATGTTGTTGTTATTGCCAAGATAATAATAACACTTTAGATTTCTCTGTCACAGAATGGATGACGGATATGAGTGGTAAAAAATTGAAAATAAACACCACTATCGCTTACGCGTCATCATGAAACATTTCACTAAAACGAATAAATATTCTTTTCCTTTACTTTGTAATCTGTTAAAACAGAATTACAAATTGAAGCAAGTTTTAATAACTAAAATAAATAATGATATGATATAAATCAAAATAACTGATGAATAACCTAAATATATTTTCACATACATATAGAGAGAGAGAGAGAGAGAGAGAGAGAGAGAGAGAGAGAGAGAGAGAGAGAGAGAGAGGTACATGTATTCGACATCTAGTTTAGTCCCTTTAAAGTCAAGCTAATCATTAATGGTGAGTATGAAGGCTGATCAACCAAGAAAAATCATTATCTGCATGCAAACACATGACTGCATGTGCAAGTGATATTATTTTAGTTCTTACATGAAAATATAACGGATACTTTAATATCCCAAAATTAAATTATATATTACAGCAAATAAGTGAAAATATTTTTTACAAGAGTCATTGAAAGATCAAGTATTGGGATATAAAAGCTTATTACTAGGTTTACTTTCATGTGATCATTTGATATATTAAAATATCAGTTTTGATTAGGCGGACACACACTGAAATTAACTGCATATCGAGATAATTTAGTTATTACACCGTGTCGATTTTTGTATATTCCCAGACTAGAAAACATTTTTTTTCTTTTTTCACGAGGCTAAATCTCATAATAACTCAAGATTTTGGCCAATTACGGGACTTCTGCGGTAACAAACAATCGATAAAAAATTCAATTGAAACTCGAGAGAATTCTCTGGAGCAGAGCTTTTTAGAAAAATAAAAATATCAAATCAAAATGATAACATTAGCATAATCTATTGGCATCTTAATGTAAAGCGAATTCGAATCTGGAACTAAAAAGATAATCATCGGCACTTCCCTTTTTGGGTTCCAACAATGTGATTCAAGAACGTTGAGTTTTTTCTCCCTAATAGGACACTGCTCTCTCTCTCTCTCTCTCTCTCTCTCTCTCTCTCTCTCTCTCTCTCTCTCTCTCTCTCTCTCTCTCCATATTTGACCATAGTTATTATTATTACTTTTTGAATTATCAGTCTATTCAGGCATAAAGGTCCTTTCAACTTATGGATTATTACAGGCTTTACCAGAAATGTCACGAGAAAACAAAGGAAGTCAACTCGAACTCATACTAAGTTAAAAAATATCATCCATTAGGATTAAGAGCCTATGAAGGGTTGCTTATAATCAATTAAGAAGGAATTCTAAAGAAACAAGGTTTTTAACCGTTTCTTCCAAACAATTAAGAGAATAAGAATGATATATAAAGGCCCGTTCAGTCTGAGAGGAATTTAAAGGGTTCCTTTACCGTCTGTTGTAACGTTAGCCTACGTAATGCATCAAGGAATTAATCAATCGTCAATTCTCAAGTCATCGGTAGGTGGGGTCTAGCTTCCGATGTACGATAGTCTTGGGATGAAAATTCAAGGACCAAAATCGAAAACACTCTTTTTATATGATGAAAAAATAAACATTAAAATTCCTGTCAAATATTTGTCAAGATGGTGTGGTTTCAAAAATAAACACTAGTGGGATTTTAAGATGCTTCTGTAGGATAGTGTAGGGAACAAATATCTTGTACAATAAACAGATTATGATTTCCAGAGTCGAAGACACTAACTATTGCGACACTGGTTTAGAGAAATATCTAAATAATCAATATTTCTCATCAGTTTCTGCTTTGCCTCATTAACGTCCACGACATATTGCCATTATTTCAGTCCACTTGGTTCCTGTGCAAATCCCAAGATGCATGATGAATCCTTTAGATTTGGAATTAAACTAACTAAGGGTTCCTTAATTTTGACGTCATACCATATAGGATATAATGACTGATAGTTTTAAAAATGATTACATATTCACCTCAAGGTTAAAGTAGTGCTAGACATTTAGAATGTGAACGCATATCCGGGTAGATACATGTAATGGGGGAGCAGAGAGAGAGAGAGAGAGAGAGAGAGAGAGAGAGAGAGAGAGAGAGAGAGAAAGAGAATTCATAAAAGAAGATTAATATAATAACCAACTTTTGGAAACTAATAATACTCTACCATTTTGCAAAGCAGATGAAATCCTTCCAATAGTCATTCTGAAAAACAAAAAACTGAAAGGAAAACAAGAGGACGTTGTTTTGATTTAATGACATTGATCCTTTTGAACGAACAATGTTGACAGTTCAATTATAAACATAATTAACACTGATGAATTTGAAGTATCATTTATTTGGATATGAGGAAGGCAATATCTATCGACTTAATAGAGTTTGTGATCATCATCTATATGAATAATAATCTTCTTTCAGCAAGCATGCGATTTTGAAGCCAAGCAATTAGACTGTGTACCTACAGCTTTGTGAACTAACAAATTAAATATGTTTTAAATATACAGAGAGAGAGAGAGAGAGAGAGAGAGAGAGAGAGAGAGAGAGAGAGAGAGAGAGAGAGAGAGAGATGCTAATGTAAAGACCTTGATTATGCAGGTTCTGTTTGTGCAAGAATGGCTTATTATGAGTTAAACTTAGCCTCCATTCTATAGAAGACCCTTAATTCGAAATTTATTAGAACATATAAATTGTTACAGAACTTTCCTTTGTTGGCTTACATAAAGAAACAAGAGTGTCTAGAAGTGTGCACAATTCATTCCTATTTGTGTATTCATTTCTTAACAATAATGATGGCATTTAAGTCGATACTACAAAATAACAGAAATCAGTCTAAAAGCTAAAAATACGTCATTTTGAAATTTGTATTGCTTTAGGCGAATCTAAAATTCAATATTTCCATAAGTTGATAGAAAAACAAAGTAACTTCAGTATTTGTTCAATTTACGACTTTAGAAACTTCAAAGCTTAAAAACCGAATTAAGGTAACTGGAAATTTCTGATAGTTCTGCAACCCTCCTCATTAACTACGACTAATATTGGCCCCAGTTAAAACAAAGTCAACAACAACAACAATAATAATAATAATAACGATTATTCTCATCACCATCCTCTCCTCCTACGCTTATTGAGGCAAAGGGCTTCGGTTAGATTTCGTCAGTCGTCTTCTTCTTGAACTTTTAATTCAATACTTCGCCATTCATCATCTACTTCACGCTTCATAGTCCTTAGCCATGTAGGCCTGAGTCTTCCAACTCTTCTAGCAACTTGTGGATACCAGTTAAACGATTAGTGAGCTAATCTCTCTCATCCACATTTGGCACTCGAGTAATCTCTCTTATAGTTTTATTTCTAATCCTGTCCTGCCATACACGTCCCAATGCCTTTCTGACGGCTTTGTTCTCGGTTGGAGACGGTTTCATTGTCAGACCATGACTCATGTCCATACAGTGACACCGATCTAATAAACTGATATATAGTCTGAGTTTTATATGTAATTTTAGGTGATTTGATTTCCAAACTTTACTTAACCTGGACACGGTCTGATTTGCGTTTTTCAATCTTTCACTTAATTGTAATTCTAAAGATTCTGTATTAGAGATCATTGTTCCTATTTTAATATTTGTCTGTTTGTACATTAGAAATTTGTTTGTTTTCAACTATACTTCAATTGTTGGAAAACAAAGTTAAAAGGGAAAATAGAATTTGGAATCGCAAATACATTTTGCTTCGTTTTTTTTTAGTTCATTATGAGTTGAGGCCGGGACAGCAATTAGCTAACATCGGATATTCATCCATAACTTTTTCGATTACAAAATTATTTACTTATCACATTATTTTCCAAAAAAATGTCTTAATATCGGCAATTTTGAACAGGAATAAAATGGGGAAATGAAATAAGGGACACTTTACGAAATTGAACTTGGTATTTCTGTATTATCATAATCATACTGTATTTATTGTGTAATTTCGTTAACCATAACGACGGAAAGTAAAATAAAGCTCAGATTCAAAAACACACAATCATACTAAATTTAAAGTTTATATATATATATGTATATGTATATATATATATATATATATATATATATATATATATATATATATATATATATATATATATATATATATATATATATATATATATATATATATATGTGTGTGTGTGTGTGTGTGTGTGTGTGTGTATGCAATCAATCTTGTCTCTCAAAAGAGGTTGAGAGCTGACGAAAGCTCTCTGTATTCTTAGTGAGAAATGGGTAAAACATTCATTTCGACGTTATTTTCGAATTCTTGGATAAGATATTGACGATGGCTCTCAAAGAAAACAACCAAGACGCCTGGAGATCTCAAACTTTTCTTATTGAACTAAGTGAGGAAATAAGATAAGGGAAAGTTTGTAAGATCCTTCTCATTCAGAAGTGAGAGGTGGAATCGGTTATATTTGAAAAGTTAAGAGTCTACAATTTCCTTTATCATAGAATACGAGCTGGCTGCCAGAATTCACCGTGCGTGAACTCTGTCAAGTGTTAAAGGAGGTTATTTGTGTTTTCTTTATTCAGTGGTCACATATTCGTAGAATTAACATCTATTCACAAATTACGTACGAAGTGGATTATGAGAATTTCATGAAACTTGTTGAAAAGGAGACATTTTGTGTTGCCATATTTCCCTCGTCCTGGGTAAGCAATGAAAAGACAGACTCTCTCTCTCTCTCTCTCTCTCTCTCTCTCTCTCTCTCTCTCTCTCTCTCTCTCTCTCTCTCTCTCTCTCTCTCTCTTGATGTACTTTGTAATTGGTTTAATCTTTATCTTGTTTTCTTCACCGAGAATAGAATTTCAATGTTCTTCTCCTAATTGTACTTCATTAAGTCCATTTATGATATTTTCATAGGGCGAGAGAGTAATCTCCATTAATTTTTCCAAGTAAGAATGAATTGACCAGTAAAGATTCTGATAATAACTGGTATATGGTTTATATTTAAAAGTATAAAGTATTAAAAAAGGCAAATTTTCAAATGATTAAAAAGGCTACAATCCACATTTTGTCATGGGATGGAGGTAAGAATAAGAAGTAAAAATAGTAAATGGTGGGATGAAGAAGTAAAAGGATTAGAAGGAAAACTGGAGATATTTGGAGGTAGAAAGACCTAATAAAATGAAGAGCGGGAGAAGAAAAAAAAAGAGAGAGAGAGAGAGGATGAATAGGGTAGTCCAAAATAAAGTGAGTAAGAAAAGCATGACATGTTACAAAGCAGAGGAGAGAAGGTGAAAAGACGCTTAAGGGAAAATAAAATGTAGAATGAAAGGTTACTAAACAAATGGATCTTATAATAAGAAAGATGCTGCTAGACGTGAATACAGCCATAGGTTGAAGGAACGGTTATTTTGAATGTTTTTGAATGTGGAAGACAGAAGAGAGCCTAAGCTAAGTAACACAAGATTGGAATACTTATTGTAAGGCTGAAAAAGCTTGTGGGGTGGACTGTTGAAGATCTACGAAAGGTGATTTAGAGGATGAAGAAAGGAAACGCATCAAGAGTTGATGGGATTACTGTGAGATGTTACAGTACGGTGATGATAGTGCGACTGACTAGGAATTACGAGGTTTGTTTGGGTGAGCTAAAGATCCTTAAAGAAGGAGTTTGAAATGAATACTTGATCTGTTGTATAACGTTAAAGGTGTTAACAGACTAGGAATTATAGGGGTATAATATTACTTAGTATCACAGGGAAGTTGTATGGCATGATTTGAATTGTGAAAGTAAGGCAGGTGTCAGAGAGAACTTATTGGTGAAGAACAATGTAGACTTGGATAAGGAGGAATATGTTCGAATCAATTCTTTATTTTGACATAGCTGTATGAGAAGCATGAAAGTAAAAGAAAAATGTTGTATGAGGTGTAAATTGACCTGATAATAACTTATGACAAAATCGAATAGAGGTAATTTAGATGTTATTCTGAATGTAGGGTATGGATTTAATGTTGAATGCAATCATATTTTATGTGATAGAAGTGAAGCATGTGTTCAGAGTAGGTAGATAGGAGAGAGACTAGTTTGTAGGCAAAGTGAGTCTGAGACAAGTGCAAGATATGCATCCTTGGATTGCTTATCATCTTTATGGAGTGATTTGAGAGATCAGAAACAATATAGTGAACGTGGGTGTAAAGTTGTAAGATAAGTAAATTAGTTGTGATTGAAATGTGAAATAGTTGATTGGAGACAGTGAAGAGGGACTGCATAAGGTGGTGAGATAGTTTGTAAGTGTGAGAGAGGAGAAAGTTAAGAGTAAATATGAACAGGAGTAAGGTAATGAGAGTAAATGGAAATGCAGATAAATGTTAGAAAGGATGGTGAAAGCATGGCAGCATTTAATATGTCTAAGCATCTTGGAGTAAACAAAATAGATGGTGGCAAGATAAGAGAAGACGCGACTCAAAATATAACGCAGAAGAAAGACTCTAAGATCAAAAATTTGTTCAACAAGCTCCTAAACCAATACCATTATTTTACTCATTATAAAATATACATATAATTTCGATTCTAGTTTCCCCAATCGTTATTTGTTACTGTGCATTCTATTGCTTCCTGAGTCTTAGTCTCCTCATCTCTGCTACTTCCATCCCCAGATCTTAACAACAATGTAATTGTAATCTGACTTTGTGTCCATAAGTCTATTGGCCTTTGAGAGCATTATCAGCCCCACTTTTATTCTCAGTGACGTTACTTGAAAGGTGTATAGATTATTTAGTTCAACAAACTTTATCTAAAAAAAGGTAAACTTCTCTGTGCTATAACAGTCATTTTCCTCTTTGCAAATTGATCAAATTTTCCTCGTAAAACTATCATATACCATTTTAAATTTCTCTTTGTCGCCCTTTGCTTCTGCCATTATATTTGCAAATTCTGTAATTCTGTTGTCTGGCCACTCGATTTCCACCAACTGTAATGCTTCATATTCTTTAGAATACTCTTCGAGCAGTAAATGCGCTCTATCCAAACAATTTGTGCAAAGTTACTTTATGTCATTTATATTACCACCATTTACGCCATCTTGGAAATACACTCTTCACATAAAACTAATCATCCAAGACAGATTATATCACGTCTATATTCTTTTCACCATTAAATAGGGGACGGGTGAAATCAACGTTATTATTTTCTGGTCATATTAGTCTAACTATCAGGAAAGCTCTGACTTCAACACAGCCACATAGAGCTCCAGATATAATAACTTTGAAATGACAAACTTCAGATCTCGCAAACAAACCTGAATTCATCAAAGAAATTCTTCCAAAACATATACAAAGACAAGCAACCAAGCACACTTCTGGAGGCAAATGCAAGTATAAATGTACTTTTTCAACCAATGGAATAAAATAAATACAATAAAAGTAGACATCAACATATACATATGGTATAAATATGATAAGACTATCATAACTAGGTGCACATGTTACAAAATATAAACATGCAAAAAGACGGGGAATATTAATATTGTTAAAGATCAAACAAAAGGGAGGAAAAGTTCTATCTATCTTTATTCTTATTTGTTATTACCATTCAGTACGATCTCAGTTATTTAGAAAACATCTCAGGAGAGGTGTTACCGAAACCCGAAAAAAAAAAAAAACAGCAAATAAACCACATTTAATCCTGAAGGTAACACTCCCATTGTTCTGCCAGGTGAATGAACAGTCTGCAGTCATTTCTACTTCGTATTACAATTTGCGTACATTTCAACCTCTAAAGATACTAATGTCAGAGTTGGCTGGCGTATCTTTTTTTTTTTTTTTACCTTTAGAGAGAATTCGAGTACTTCGCAACTAATCTTTTCACGGAATAAAAGTTGCACGTAAAGCCCCTTTTCAGAGGTTTCCAAACACGGTATCTCTCCCTTCTAGGGGAAGAGATTACAAATGTTGAGACGCTTTAGTTCGATATTTTCAATGTGAGTCTAAAACATAACACGAATTCTCTTTCACTTTCAAAGCATTATATATATTACAAAGTGTACAAGTATAAATATACGTCAACATTAATTATCCTTTCAATATGTTACAGTAATTGTTTAAGTTATATTTGATATTAAATAAAAGATACAATTTCTACTTTCTTAATCAATTCAAAACACCAGTGTATGCTTTACTTATAACTTTCCTAATTAATTAAAATGAAAGTCTGGACTCTTGTTAACGACAGGTTACAAGCATAATGCATCACATTGTTCATACGCGTTCCTTTATCATTATTTTCCTCATTAGAAATTTAGAAAATCTTTTCATAACATACTGCTTCAGCGTTTATGTGTATAAATATGTAAATATATATATATATATATATATATATATATATATATATACATATATATATATATATATATATATATATATATATATATATATATATATATATATATATATATGACAAAGCTATGAATTCAGGGAGTGGCTATGGTATAAGAATTTCTCATAGAATTATTAATGAAATCTCTGCTAGGGCAAAGAAGTAGAAGCATATAAACATCTAAAAGAGAGATAGATCTTTTATAAGATGAAGAAAGGCAACGTTGGTTGGAATACTTTACTGAGGTCATGAATAGGATATATGAAGGGAATAATTTGATTGATATGCCTGAGGCTGAGTAAGACTTTGATGT
>NC_090727.1:20352458-20357458 GCF_036898095.1 Palaemon carinicauda | reverse complement strand
TCATAAACTCTCTAGCGGTAGTATCTCAACGGGTGGCTGGTGCCCTTGGCAACCTACTATCTAAAATGTATATATTATATGCATATAATATATGTATGTACATATATGCGCAAAACTTGATACTCAGATGGTGAATCCAAACTAAATTTAGTTTCGTCTTTAACTTTTTTCCAAAAGGTCAAAGACAAAACTAGACCGGATTCACCTAATATTTTAAGTTTTCCTGTGTTTCGACAAACACACACACAGACACACACACACTAACATATTCTCTCTCCCTCACACACACATTCTCTCTCTTACACACACACAAACACACACACACATATATATGTATATATATATATATATATATATATATATATATATATATATTCAAATAAGCCATATATATTTTTGATACATTAATGTCTGGATTCTCTTAACGACCTCGGGATCAGAGCCTCAGGCGAAATCACACAAAGACAAGAGCTTGGCTCCGGCCGGGAATCGAACCCTGGTCGGCAAGCTTGTATAGACAGTGACTAAGCCACTTGGCCAAGTGGCTAGTCACTGTCTATACAAGCTTGCCGACCAGGGTTCGATTCCCGGCCGGAGCCAAGCTCTTGTCTTTGTGTGATTTCGCCTGGGGCTCTGATCCCGAGGTCGTTAAGAGAATCCAGACATTAATGTATCAAAAATATAAATGGCTTATTTGAATATGAAAAACACGTAAAAATGTGCATATATATATATATATATATATATATATATATATATATATATATATATATATATATATATATATATATATATGGTGGCAGCCCAAACAGACACACATAACAATAATAATAATAATAATAATAATAATAATAATAATAATAATTGCACTTAGTTGTATTCACCTCGTCTCTCTGTTAGAAATAACAGATACGTTGCCTCAAGGTTCTTGATATCCCCTAAATCCATCCTTTACACACAACATCTCAATTAAAATGGCATCTGAAATCTATCATTGTTAATTTAACACGATCCCTCTCGTTCCGTTTTGATCATGTGTTTTACATCTCAAAATGTGTTGCAATTTTCACGATACCCTAATGTGAATGTACAAAAATATTATGAATTAAATTTACATAAAAATAATACAGTACCTATGTAAGTATTCAGGTAATTAATATCGAAATATATAATGCAATGCGAGATAGATCATCAATGGTATAGCTAGTGGAAGAAAACTGACACGTCAAGTTCCTATAGGAACAAATTCAATTATTCCGGGAATCATAAGCGGTGTTGTTACTTTGCCGAGTAAGACGAGGTCACCTCACCTCAGAGCATATATATATATATATATATATATATATATATATATATATATATATATATATATATATATATATATATATATATATATATATATATATATATGAGAGAGAGAGAGATATATATATATATATATATATATATATATATATATATATTGTATAAATATTAATTTTGTTCTTATAATATTAAAGTTTTAAAGTAATGTCCACAAGAATTTATAGGTGGGAGGAAATACTGAAAGACAGGCTACACTTCGATCTCGTTTTTTCATTATAGGTAAATAATAATTAAGTATATAGTGAATGCTATAAGGGTGCGACCTTAAGGGAATTCCAATTTCTAATGTACTGCTCATAACATAAGAGTTATTTGTGAGTGGACTTTTAGTTTTCAAGTTTGTTCTTATTTAAGTTGGAATGATCAATATCGCTGGATTGCAATGCCACCGGCGCTTAGTATCATTGCAGATGCAGATTAAAATTGAATACAAAATGAAAAGTCTACGATCATTTCATATTCAGGAAGTTTTTTTTCTCCTCGGGGAAAGTATCCGCAAGATAGTGATGGGTTAAGCCAATAATATTAAATTCACATGTATTTTATATGGAAAATATAGCTTTCGCTTCTTTTGTCCAAATGTTTTTACAGCAGAGATAACTCGAATTCTCTCATCGGAGAATAAAGAGAGAAATAAGAGAATTCAAGAGAAACAAAAGACGGTTTTTATGCTTCTGTATTAAAAGATTGGCAATTGATTATTTTAATGGCTGGCTAATAGAGTAGGCAATTCCTCTTGCATCTAGTTTCTCTAAACGTTTGTTGTTAAATTTTAGTTAAAATTAGTGATAAACGTAAGGTCCTTTAATCAGATACGGACCAATCAACGTAAATTGTATTATAAATGTGTATTAAAGTATTTACTTCGCAAACCCTTTTAAACTTACTCAATTTTGCATTCTGCGTTATGCCAGATAACATTTATTGTGCTCTATTTTCCTATACCATAAAAGCGAAGTTGAATTATTAATTTCAAGTCTTACAACACGAAAACGATAAATAATTGTTGACCAAAGTTAATATCAAATTTTGCTAGTGCTTAAATATACTGTACAAATTCGAACCCTTAAAATTGGCGGTTTTCATGACGTCACAGTCGGAATCCTGTGTCAATAGTTCGATAGCTATGTAACATGAATCGACATCACAAGTCAATCTCGTTTATCCTAAACTTCATTCAAAATAAAAAAGTGTTTCGTGTATTAATTTTGTTTGATCTTTTCTAACAATAAAAAAAAAACAGTTGCACATACACAACTTAAAAACTCGTGTATTTCTTTTATTTCCATAGAGGGGCATTACAAAATTCTTACTTCACATAAAGTCTACAAGAGCGAATACAATAAATAAATTTTGGTTTCATATCAGTAGTGTTGTTATTATTGGTATTATTGCTTGTGATATGCGTAATTCGTAATTCCTTGGCGACTGATATTGTTTCACCAATAGCCTGCAATATTAGAATTATTTTAGATGCTATAAATAGATGTAAAAGTAGTAGTTGTGTCTAATTTGAATTAACGTGTCCAGTATGATAAATCATATATACAAAAAAAAAAAAAAGCCGGATGATGAAAGTAGTTTTGAGGAGATAAGTTATTATCACAATTGAAGTACCCTTAATGAAATTAATTTTTTCTTATTATTAACAGGTTACTGTAACTTTTACTTGCAAAAGCAAATGTCGATAAACAATGGTACAAATGAAAGTTTAATTCAGGAATAACTATTTAAAGAGATTTTTTCCACAATGAAGATTTAAAAACATTTTATCGTAACACTATTGGAACTCAGACCGACAACAGTTTACATGCAAAAGTAAAAGTCATAATTTTTGCAATATTTATTTTTTCAAACCATGCTTCCGCATTGTTGGCAGATGAGTTTGGATACGCATGGTTTGTTTTGCTTTGTATTGCATTTAATATTCAGTGAATAAATATCTACGTATATATACATTTATTAGTGACTGTGAAAAAGAAAATATTATTCGCAATTTGCAGCATAAATGCAAATAACATCTAAACTTATATTGCCTAAAAATGATAATTAATGAGAACTTCAAACATCAAAATATATTTGCTACTACTAATGTTACTATTACCAGTAATACTAATACTACTTATAGTATCAGTATAATATTTCTATCTCATTTCTCTTCCTCTTGTTTTTTGAAGTTTTTATAGTTAATATATAAAATATCTACTTTAATGTTATTACTATTTTTAATTTGTTTTATTGTTTATTACTTCTGATGAAGTTTGTTTATTTCCCTGTTTCATTTCCTCATTAGGCTATGTTTCCCTGTTGGAGCCCTTGGGCTTGTAGCATCTTGCTTTTCCAACTAGGGTTATAGCTTAGCTTGTAATAATAATAATAATAATAATAATAATAATAATAATAATAATAATAATAATAATAATAATAATAATAATAACAAAAGCAAATGATATACTGAGAGTCAAATTCAAGAGTACGAAGAACTACAATGAGAGAGAGAGAGAGAGAGAGAGAGAGAGAGAGAGAGAGAGAGAGAGAGAGAGAGAGAGAGAGAGAGATTAAAATTAATTTTTCATCGCCTGTCCCTGTCATTGAACGAGCCTGCAATGTAACTCGCAGACATTTTAACGACCAATTGAAAGAATGATAATTTGAAATGGAGAGCTGCTCTAAATGCAACGGATTACAATTAGGAAGAATCATTTATCTTTTCGTATCTTGATAAAACATTATTACGATGATACTGAATTCAAATGCTGGCATATCATAAATAATTAACAATTCTAAAGGAAAAACTTAAATCCACATTGAAAAGGATCATTATATAATCTAGCATTTTTCTTATGGATAGTGGTTGTATTCTGTCCAGCATTTGAAATGATAAAAAACATTTCAAAATTATCCTTCTCGTAAAAACATTAATAAACGAAGGATAAAATGTAGCAACAAACCACAATGACACAATGAATAAAGTTTATGTATAATAAGAACGCTGATGATTAGGATAGCATATGCATACAAAATTAAAATTCTAAGACGTTACAACACTGAATTAACCCAGGTATAAGCTAAAATAAACGTAGTAAAAATAGTCCGATAGAATATACATTACATATTTTTTCTAGACATTATACCAATAATAATTTAAATTCTTAGCTAAGTTAAGAATACGGTATTGAACTTCATATAGAAATGTAGAAGATTATATATATATATATATATATATATATATATATATATATATATATATATATATGTATATGTATATATGTATATATACATATATATATATATATATATATATATATATATATATATATATATATATATATATATATATGTGTGTGTGTGTGTGTACGTATGTATGTATACACACATACATGTATGCGAGTATGTATGTTTGTGTGAGTAGAAAATATTCTGTACACGACGGACCAGCAATACGAGAGAGAGAGAGAGAGAGAGAGAGAGAGAGAGAGAGAGAGAGAGAGAGAGAGAGAGAGAGAGAGAGAGAGAGAGAATCACTATAATTTTTGCCATCCGGTCCCTCACGAGCCTTTGCCTTTGCAATAGTGTTAAATGGTGGAAAGTCATTCGAAACAAGATTTCAATATACTGTATAACGTAAAACATAT
>NC_090727.1:20342458-20347458 GCF_036898095.1 Palaemon carinicauda | reverse complement strand
TAATGACTTCCATGAATAATAAAATATCACCCATTCCAAAAGTCGTTAAGCCATTAATATATACAGCAAAGAAAATTTTCCCCACACGCAACAAAATAGTATTAACTCTTTTTACGCTTTCCTGGGTTCAATTCATTTAATATGCTTTGCTGTATTTTCTGGGATTAATATATACAAATCTGTCCGATAGAAAAAAATAAGCGGGATTTAAAAACGTTTGTATAAAAGAGGAAAGTTGAATCAACAAAGAATTTGAAATTAAAACGAATAGAAATTTCGTGGAATTCAGAATTAGATGATTTAGAGTAAAAGCAGGAGAAATATTTTCCGTCAGTTTCAATAATAATAATAATAATAATAATAATAATAATAACATATTTGTATTAGCCGAAGGGATAAACAGAGTAAGATTGGTGAAGTCAAATTTTCTGTGCTTTATGCTTTTTACAGGAGATTTATTTTGGTTTTGAGATTCAATTTACTGATCCCGTTTGTTGTCTCTAAATAAAATGCTCATAAACACATCAGAGAAAATATTTATGTGCTGTTTAAAAACCTTTAAAAGACTAAAGATCGAAACGGTAATTACTTTTGAGGGGAAATAAAACTGACTCAGTAATTGAATAACTTTTGTTTGAAAATGGAACAGGCCATTTCATAAGTATTAACGAAACCTAACTTTCCGTTGCATTACTTTTATTTGTTCTGACAGAGAGAATCTCCTTTCGTATATTATCTTTGATATATAATGAATGATATACTTTATAATAGCCAAGTAGTTGAACCGGAAAATCCAACTATGGATTATCTATTTAAGAGAGATTTTTTCTTTCTTTTAGTCTTCCTTGGAAAATTTCATGAACTTTCATTTTAAGATTTACATAGCATCATAAAAAAGTGTACTTTTGGCCTTCAACATTACCCGAACATTTCAATTCCTTTTGGTTTTTATGAAGTGTTTTATGGGTGTTTCTTTTTACGTACAGTATGTAAAGGAATGATACAAACATGGCAAAAACATATCTCTAAATCAGGAATCAAAATTGAAATGCAATCGATGATTTTTGTTTCTTTATCTCTGAAACAGATTCCCAGTAATTGTTCTTTATATTTGTTTAGATAATGTGCGTGTGTTTAGTATAGTTATGTGTTATAATAGTTTTCTAGAAGAATGTTTCAGAAATAAAATGACTAGATGAAGTTAGCCGAAGCATATATAAATTTACCTTTATTATGTTTCAAGAAATAATAGTGATAAATAAAGTATAAATTAACATTTCCTTTTACACTTTAAAAGCTGTAAGAAAGTAACTTTAAGGTGGTATTACTATCATTTATAAAATTTATTACAGAAGCATTATATTACAGTCATTTTTGACGGACCGTGTACACTCACTATATGCATTTACTTAAAATGCGGATCTAGAATCCGGATCCGGAACCGGATCAGCTCCAAAATTTATGAGTCGTCCATGTCCTAAGGTAGATTTTCGGTGAAAATTTCATCAAAATCCGTCAAGAAGTTTCAACGTAATCCTGTCCACAGGCAGATGTCCATAGACACACAAATAAATAAACAGACTCGATCGCACTACCTCCTTGGCGAAGGTAAAAATAAAAATAAGAACATATATCATACCAGTAGCCGATTAGCATTAGTGATAATAAATTCATTTTTAGGTAGGGTGAATACTGTACTTAGCAAGCTCATATTATACTCTTAAAATACCCGTCATGTCTTCATATAACCATCTTAAACTCTTTCCTCTTTTATATGACCAATTCAAACCGGCAGAACATTCACAAACTATTTCAACAAATTATTCTATATAAAAAAACTATTTTGACGAGAATGTGTAGTAAAGAAAGTGGTGATATGTAGTCACTCCTTTCACGCTTACATTTTAACCTTGTACTCCTTTGTTCTATATCTCAATATGGTCATTTTTCTATAATGAACCAAAATCCGCCAGTTTTTTTTTTTTTCGAATATGATCAGAAAAAAAATCGATTCAATAACTTAAATTCGTAACAGGCTTAAGAAATTTCTAACAATATGCGTAAAGGTTACTAATTGAAAGAAATAATTTACAAATACAAGTTATTCATCTTTTTGCAGTATTTCAGGGAATTTTTTTTTTTTTTTTTTTTGGGGGGGGGGGCTAACTCCCGCTATGAGTAAGATATATGGGCTGCAAGTCTAACCTTCATTTGAATTTTAATGACTTAGTCAAGATTTTTGAGGATTTTGGCCCCAACGGTCACAGGATTTGGTCCAAGGGAAGGGATTATTTTATAGTAGCATCTATACCTTTGATGATCTTCTCTCCCTCCGTTATACCTACATTAGGGGGTCGGTTGCCTGATGCATCTATGATGGCTTTGCCCAAAATGTTCAAATTTCTGTTTCTTGTCCTCATCACCCCCTTTTCTCTTTTTATAGGTCTATTTTGGTCATGGTATTAGACTTAGGAACAATAGAAATTCACACATAACGCAAAATGAACTGCATGTATGTATGTATTTAGGAAGGAAGGAAAGAAAGAAGGTAGGTAGGTAGGTAGGTATGCAAACGTGGTTTGAGTCCTCGTTTATCTTGAAGAATATCTCATAATTTATATTCTTGGCTATAACCGGGAGAAAGATAGCGTATCTTTGATATGAACTGTGGTAACTTACAGCAAGATAGCATCTCCTATAGAACGATACTTTAGAAATGTTAACCATAAAAATATTAGCTAAATATTGCTAGTTTAACAAAGGACTTCAATGAAAAAGATTGTCACTTTCAATCGAGGTTTACGGGAATTTATTTGGTTTGAACTACACATTTTCTAATAATCTTTACAGCTACTATAACTTGCACCACCGTTGACTCAGGACTCATTGTAACCCATTAGGACACAGTGCCACAGTCACTAGATAGTTTATAAACATTGTTCTTTGAGATGCAGTTGCTACGCTTCCAACCAAACCTCACTGAGAGATAAAAATTAAGTTACAAATGAAGAGTTGGGCAAGGCCAAATTCTAGACATTTGTTAGACATTTTTTCATATCTACCCTACCTAATACAAAGAAATATACTATATAATAAATAAGTAAATAATGTCAAAACCTGACCATGAAAAGAAAGCCATTAAAAACGACCTTAAGCAAGTTTGGTAAAAAATAGAGCAAATCAGTCTGCCCAAATTTTCCTTTCATGATAAATTATTTTTTTCTCACATTCTATTCTAAACTGATGGTCAACACCTCTTCTTTCGGTTTAATCCATTGGCAAAGTACGCAACCGTAGTAAATAAATAATCGAAGTGTTACTTATGTGTTTGTATGTACGTGTGTGTGTGTGTGTATATATATATATATATATATATATATATATATATATATATATATATATATATATATGCATATATATATATATATATATATATATATATATATGAGAGAGAGAGAGAGAGAGAGAGAGAGAGAGAGAGAGAGAGAGAGAGAGAGAGAGAGAGAGAGAGAGAGAGAGAGAGAGAGAGAGCCAACAAACGTTTTGAAGCAGTCAAAATATGTTTTAGATATCAAATATAAAACCCACCCACATACAAAAGGAGTAGATCACGTTAAAAGCATATTCATATTTAAACCTAAAGAATTCGTCATTTCACTCCACTCCCTTTACTATGAGTTTTTTCTAATATTTCTAAAATTTGAGAAGAACGGTATAATAATTGACGTGAAAGATTTTAATTTCTTTCACCAAACTACGAAACATACCAGGAAATTTGATTTAAAAGGCAGACAAGAAAGCCCAAGGTATCGTAAGGAAAAATCTAACCTATTGTAAGGTTGTGCACCATAAACACCCAACGTTGTATTTGTGTTTTTCCGCAAAAAGTTAAACAAACAGTATTTCAATGGTAGCTAAATTCATATACCAATTGCATATCTTTAGTGCTTGCGCTCATTAGCAATTGGTTTTATAAAGGTATAAGAAACTGAAAAAAATAAATGAAAATCATGAGTTGGTATAAGAAATAAAAATGATTAACACTATGAACATATATCCTATTAGGAAAATAACCTCCTATGGTAAAAAGCATGGACAAGTAAATACAAAAGTCTCGTTATATTTTATAGAAATATAAAGAATATACATATAAGCCTGGTAACATCGATAACGAATAATAAATGAATAAATGTCAGAATAAATTATCTCTGGGAGAAAGACCACCTTTTAAGTAAGTATTACCAAAGGTTGCAGCTGCATCAGTGGCACTGATCTTGTACAGTTTTCTCAATTTGTCCAAGTAGGTTTTTTTTTCTGTGACTCATTGTACTTCTTCAGGAGATAAAGGAGATATTCTTGTGTTCATACGTACATTTTACTTCCACGAGTTGACAAAATAAGGATAACCCGAGTTAGGTCCCTCTCAGTGTCGATGATCTGGAAACCCGTTTTTCTCAGTTCACTTCTTAACTCCACAGATACCATATTCTTCAGTGTAAAAATGAAACATATGTATCCTATAACACTATTTAGAAGAAGAGGCCATCGATCCTGCCTGTTCTAAGGACCTATCCTTGACTTTTCCTTTATTCTGTCAACTTGTAGAAGTAAAGGCTGTTTCAACACAAAAATATCTCCTTTACCTGTTAAAGAAATAGGATGAACATTGGTCTCTTATTGTCGACACTGGAAAAAAAAAAAAAAAAAAAAAAAAAAAAACAGTAGGAAAATAGAAATTGTGCACAAGTTCAATGCCACTGATGCAACCATAACCTTCAATATTAATGTATTTATATATTTGTCTTTCAATCAAAAGGCAGTTAATCAGATTGCTTAAAAAATGTAATAATAATAATAATAGATACCAATACAAAATCGCATCGAGAATGAACCCAGGACTTCAAGGCAAAAGCGCTACCAACCAACCCACGGGACACAATGCAAAAATTGGAACCTAAGTATATCATCATCATCATCATCATCATCGTCATTATTATTAT
>NC_090727.1:20319958-20337458 GCF_036898095.1 Palaemon carinicauda | reverse complement strand
CCCCTTTTTCATTTTTTTCATTTTTTTGCCAAGTCATTTTTCCGTAAGATATTGCCAAATAGGGTCGTAAAACTTTTGCTTGTTTAGTGTTGGAAAGTGTGTCTAGATGATCTGGCTACCCATGCATGACTTTGTTTTTGTCAGATACGACGTAGTTATTGGTATATTGGGTATTTAACTGCGGTTGCCAATTTCTGTTTTTTTTTCAATATTTGTAAAAATTACTACGTAGTAAGGAATTGCCGTATATTATTCATTTTTTTTTCATGTTTATGTGTTAGAAAGTGTGCCTTGATGGTTGGGCTAACACGTGCATGTCTTTTTTTTTATCTGAGATGCCGTGTATTAGAATGTCGGGCATTTTACCGCGAGTGTCCCTTTTTAATTTTTTTTCATTTTTGTGCCAAGTCATTTTTCCGTAAGATATTGCGAAATAGTGTCGTAAAACTTTTGCTTTTTTAGTGTTGGAAAGTGTGTCTAGATGATCTGGCTACCCATGCGTGATTTTGTTTTTGTCAGATACGACGTAGTTATTGGTATATTGGGTATTTAACTGCGGTTGCCAATTTCTGTTTTTTTTTTCAATATTTGTAAAAATTTACTACGTAGTAAGGAATTGCCGTATATTATTGATTTTTTTTTCATGTTTATGTGTTAGGAAGTGTGCCTTGATGGTTGGGCTAACACGTGCATGTCTTTTTTTTTATCTGAGATGCCGTATATTAGAATGTTGGGCATTTTTCCGCGAGTGCCCCTTATTATTTGTTTTGCATTTTTTTGCTTAGTCATGTTACCGTAAGGAATTGGCAAGTAGTGTCGCAAAACTTATATTTTTATAGTGTTGGAAAGTGTTTCTAGATGATCTGGCTACCAATGCCTATTTTTTTTAGCCAGATATGGCGTATATATAAGTATGTGTTCGATTTTCCTGTGATTGCCATTTTTTCGTTTTTTCCCATTTCTTTCAAAATTACTACGTACTAAGGAACTATCACAGAGTAATATTTCATTTATATGTTTATTTGTCGGAAAATGTGCCTTGATGGTTTGCCTAGCACGTGGCTGAATTTTTTTTTTTTTCTGAAATGCCGTATATTAGAATGGCCATTTTTCCACGAGTGCCCCTTTTTATTTTTTTTTTGCATTTTTTTGCTTAGTCATGTTACCGTAAGGAATTGGCAAGTAGTGTCGCAAAACTTATAATTTTATAGTGTTGGAAAGTGTTTCTAGATGATCTGGCTACCCATATACAGAAAACGAAATCGATAACACAACATATATATTTTAAGGTGGTGAAACATGGAGGTAAAAATAAAATACAAAAACTCAATTCAGTATTTTAATAAAAAAGTATATAGTACGAACAATCCTATTGAATTAACAATATCCTCTTTAGTTTCAATGACCTTTCTGTTATCGGCTATCGACTCTGCATCATAACCTGCAAGTTCAGACAATTACATTATAAACAAAAATTACCACTGAAGGCACAAACGTTAATATGAAACTATATCGCTTAATATACGGGCAATACACAAAAATTCTTAATTACCAATCGAGGATAAATTGGTCAGGTTACAATTACCGGTCGTTACTGTACCCAGGTAAGCCTACCACACCTACAATGAACAAGAAGGAAAGGGAACTAATTACACGTAGACCAACAATGTCAAATATTCTCAAATAAATAATATCGACATAATATATCAGTAACTAATTAATAACCTACCAGCGGAAAACAACACCATCCGTATAATGGGCTAAGACTGATCGATACAGTCCAACTGTAACACTAGCACTCGCAGAACTGTACGAGAAAAAATAAAGTAACAAAACTATTACGGATGCATAATACATGAAAAGTTTTACGTAACTTGTCCTTACAGAGTTATTTTATTGTTATTTTAGGTCACGTCAGGACTTCTGAAACCTCAACTAAAAGACACTAATGGCCTTACCTTAGCTAAAGGGCGAAGCATGTATGGCTTAAGTGAAGGATTTTATATCACGTTGGGCGCTCCGTGCCAGATGCAAAGTCCAGAGATGGGGAGAGAGAGAGAGTGAGCCTGTATTTAGCAAAGAGCCATTTTCAAAATGAAAGCACAAACGTCGACAGGATCCATTTGTAGTAAATGTCTTCCACTCAACAAGTCTGTTTAGCGCTCTTCATAGCACCTCAGTACCCACGGTGTCCAAAAGTGAAAAGCGAGAGTGAACCCCTCAAGCCACACTCTCCGTTGAAGTAGCAGAATTCACTGACGATCATTTCTCCGTCGTGTCACACGTTAGCTCGGAAACCAAAACAAAGATTAGTTCCCGAGAATTATTGCTTGTCTTGGTCCTTAAGACCACCCAACAACAGATAAGGCCATTATGCAAATTAATTTAAAATTACATAACAAAAAACCTGTAAAGACATTTTACA
Source organism: Palaemon carinicauda (assembly GCF_036898095.1). Classification (NCBI taxonomy): domain Eukaryota; kingdom Metazoa; phylum Arthropoda; class Malacostraca; order Decapoda; family Palaemonidae; genus Palaemon; species Palaemon carinicauda. The sequence continues at coordinate 20,335,033 of NC_090727.1, read as the reverse complement.
AAAAACAGTCATGCACACAGAACATATAACAAAAAATTACCCCACTCAAGTCCACACAAAACTGCGTGAGAAATTAGAAAGAAGAAAAAAAAAATTTTTATACAAAAAAATAAATTATATTTATTTTTGTACAACCCATGCCTATCTTCTTTTTTTAGCCAGATATGGCGTATATATAGGTATGTGTTCGATTTTCCTGTGATTGCCATTTTTTCGTTTTTTCCCATTTCTTTCAAAATTACTACGTACTAAGGAACTATCACAGAGTAATTATTCATTTAGATGTTTATTTGTCGGAAAATGTGCCTTGATGGTTTGCCTAGCACGTGGCTGAATTTTTTTTTTCTGAAATGCCGTATATTAGAATGTTAGCCATTTTTCCGCGAGTGCCCCTTTTTATTTGTTTTGCATTTTTTTGCTTAGTCATGTTACCGTAAGGAATTGGCAAGTAGTGTCGCAAAACTTATATTTTCATAGTGTTGGAAAGTGTTTCTAGATGATCTGGCTACCCATGCCTATCTTTTTTTTAGCCAGATATGGCGTATATATAGGTATGTGTTCGATTTTCCGGTGATTGCCATTTTTTCGTTTTTTCCCAATTCTTTCAAAATTACTACGTACTAAGGAACTATCACAGAGTAATGATTCCTCTAGATGTTTATTTGTCGGAAAATTTTGTTTACTTTTTTTTTTGATTGAATATCATCAATTTTTTTTAGCTAAAATATTATAGTGTTTTACATTTTTTTTTTTCGATTTTATTTCCCTTCAAAAAAATTTTTTTGGGTCAGAATTTTAATTTTATAGTCGTAAAATAATCGTCAATTATCCAGCAACCCACCATACAATTTTTATGCATATCCAATAATAATTAGATTAGTAAATAACACCTTGAAATTGACATACCCTTCCTACATTTCAAGTGGCAGATTAGGGAGTCTGAGTCAGTGTGGTTGGCGGCCATTTTGTGGACATATCCGAAGCGTAAGCTGCCCTATCTATATATATTCTTGTTCCCTATAGAATTTGTGATATTTTGGTATATTTTTACCTGCATAAATATCATATTATATATAAAATATATGTATTTTTTTACGAAATTTCTAAGTACTCAAAAATTACCTTTAGATATGGCCCCTGATATAAATGTAATTTACAAAATAATGAAGATTTTTTTACATATTTCTATTTTAGGATAACATATGTTTATTCCCTAAAAAAATTAGCCACTTCCTATTTCATTTGGGTACCCAAAAAAATTCATGAAATTTGGACAAATTTTTTTGGCCAAAAAAAGTTACCCTTTTTTTCTCATTTCAGATCTTCACCTCCATGGGTCTGACTTCATCCAAAATACATCAAGATGTGTCCTAAACATTCAAGAATCAATTCCTAAAAGGAATTGTGTATATATGTATAAACTTTTTTTTTATGAATTTTTATGTCAGGTCTTTTTTTTCTACTTAATTTTTTAAAATATTTATAATAAATAGTTTTTCTGCAGATGAGTAGTATTTATCTTTACAGTTGTTTTAAGCATTCATTGAAGTTTTTTTTGGCAAAAGAAAAAAGGAGGTTACTGCAAAAACTGATTTTTCAAGAATTTTTTTTGGCGTCGGGGTCGTTCGCGTCCGAGTATACCCTTAAAGGGGTGTCCGAGGAGCGTACCTATCCAGGGTTAAATTAGTTCACAAATGCATTAGCATTCATTATATATATATATATATATATATATATATATATATATATATATACATATATATATACAGTATATATATATATATATATATATATATATATATACATATATACACACATGTATACAGATATTTGTAAAGATTTTATATTTATATATATATACGTCTGCATATATTTCATACGCACAAATATATTTACTGTGCATTGGCATAGAAAGGCCCTAAATCAGACTCAAGTGCAAGGTCATATGTGATATATATATATATATATATATATATATATATATATATATATATATACTGTGTATATATATATATATATATATATATATATATATATCATTATAAGGTAATGGCTCCCGAGTCTGGGAACCGAACATATAATATTAAACATATATTACGGCTGGCAAGCTAAAGAACCTCTGGAATTCCAAACTCACCTGTTTGCTTTTACATTAAGTCTGTTACACTTGAAAATATTAATACACGAACTTTGTGACAGTTAAATAACTCCCAGAAAACAATATATAAAACACTGAATATACAAAGGTCTCTCAAGTACACTCAAAACAAAACTGGGTAATTATTCTTAAGAATTATTTAAAACTATTACTTACTACGATTCTTTAATAGGATACGAGCAAATACTATTTTAAACAATGGTGATTGGAATAATACACTATTTACAAAAATAAATATATTCTATATAAATTACCACACTTTGAAAGAATTTACATAAAACAAATAAATCACTCGAAATATTACGTCTGAACAAAACTTAGAATAAGACAAAAATGTTACAATCTGAAAATCATATAATCATTTGATTTTAAATACATAATCTGAATAAACCTTAGACTAAGACAAAAGAATTACTTATGAAAATTATACAATCACTTGTTTCACTTGAAATTAAATCTGAATACAATATTTATGTTTGATGCTTAATGAAAATAGATAACCATATTACAATACAAGAACCTATCACCATCCTACAGGGCCGTTTACAAAAACTCCAAAAGAATTTTTATAAGTACTCACTATGATCACAAAAATTCGTTACACCAAACTTCTTTATTTTACTGAACACCTTTGAAGCAATACACTGAGTTGTGCATGAGTGGAAGAGAGGTGGAGATGGCTGTATCTAAAACTGGAATTCTCTATCTACCTATGCAACCCTGGGGGTCGCCTCTACATGAGACTCGGCTACTTCCAGAATATTCCAGGAGAGCGAGTTCTGGAAGAGTGGGGCTGTGCTAAGGCGTCAGAGTTATCAAGTATTGCTCTCTCGAACTTATACTCGTGCAACAGGGAGACGAATCCTGGGTTTCATAAGCTACTATCACGCAGAGTGAAGCAATTCTCTGTCAGTTAGCTCCATCCACCCTTTGTCCTCGAAATAAAAAAACGATAAGGCCTATCACCAGGTTTACCGTGAAAATTCCAAAGCACATGGCATATTGAATATTCTCTCACAAACATGACGCAATACCTCATGAAAATATAAAAAACATTACATAACCCATGGTTTCTATCTTCTAGGGTCACATAACACTCTCAAACAGTTTACGTAGGACTTCATAACAAACATATGTGAAATAAAAAGTTAATTCTTAAAAAGGACGTAAATTTACATATATTGACTTGAATAAATACAAAGTCTTATGTAATTTATATAATAAACTTTTGTCTACACGAGAGGAACTCATCTTAAGAGCTAGCTATTCATCTCTTAAATGCAGAAATTAAATATATAAATTAATAATGAATAAACTACTGTATTTACTCTACAATACACCAGCTTCGTAAGAATATATATATATATATATATATATATATATATATATATATATATATATAAACATGTGGAAATGTTTATGATTATAATTATAACACGTTTGGCTCTGGCTTTAAATACAATTAAAATTAATTCTGAAAGATACTTACTAAATATGGTCGTCCGTCATTCCCTCCATTTCCCTCAGTGAGAGAGAGAGAGAGAGAAAGCGAGAGAGAGAGAGAGAGAGAGAGAGAGAGAGAGAGAGAGAGAGAGAGAGAGGGGGGGGATATTCAAATAAAGCATTAGTTTTTCTGGCACTCAGGCTCATTACCCAATCTGGCCCATTAACTTCTTTATTCCAGATCTTCGTCAAAAGGAAATGTTTGAGCCAAAGGTCGTCCTATTACCGTCAACTAAGGTTTGCCAAAATCCTTTCTTGGTAAAATACTAACGTTTCTATACTGACAGCGCTTCCATCCTGCAATATACTTAATCATTATAAAAATATATAACCCTTCAACTATTCTTCACATTGCTGAAGTACCAAGTTTCTTAAATATGCTTCATAATACTGATGAAACTATAAAGAGAGGTAAATTTTTTTCCGAATAAACTTTCATAGGACTTTTAATGAAATACCAAAAAACTCATATTTGGTTTACATTAAAATATTTGAAAAACAGTATCCCTGTTTTCCTTCTCATAAAACCAAGTGGCGACAAACCAAATCTAATAAAACTTATAGAAGGGAAGATGAAACAAATATTCATAAAAAAAAAAAAAAATAGGAACACCTTAGTGGTGATGAATATTAAAACTCAAAATAGTTTTGAAATCAAGGCGCACAAAAGTCATATATCAATAAATAAATCATAGCGGTGTGTAACTTAAAATTCGTTCACAAGTGGTTTAAACAATAAACTACACTGAAATAAAAAAAAATAAACCTTCTAATATCCCAATTAACAGCTTAAACGAGAATAAAAAATCTAATCCAATTACTTTATTATAATTGAGAAAGCTTGTCATTGTATTAATCGGCGTTTGCTATCTTTTTACTTATTAATCAATCATTGTGTATTTATATACTTTTTCATCATACACGTTGAACTACTCGAGATAGGGGGCATGTGAAGGTTATATTTCCGATACCCAGTTTTCTAACAAGGTTTTAGATATGAAGTTATTAGTTTTAAAGATGTAATACTGTACATCTATCCATACATACATATAAACACACACATACCCCATACACACACACACACACATATATATATATATATATATATATATATGTGTGTGTGTGTGTGTGTGTGTGTTTACTTTCATTTAGTGTTACATCCTAGACGGAATTATTACCATTCTAGAATATCACATCTTCTGAGTTTAAGTAATACTATTTTTAATTTTACTTTAGTACTCTCGACACACACACTAACACTTGGCTAATTTCTAAATTACAAAATCAGACTGAAGTCAAAAAGTGGAAAACATATTACTTGTTTGAAGGTGTTATCACCTTTAAACAAGTAAACAAGCATCTATGTGATTTTTTGTTTCAATCCTTTTTCTCCTAAAATCTTCTAAAGGCTCAAAGTCCTTAATGCTCGCTGAACTAATTTCCCTTCACAGTGTTGTCAATGAATTTAACCTCCACCCAACAATGGACACCAAAACAAATCGCCTTTTCCAGGTAAATCCAGAAAAATTTGACAGCAAAAGAGAACCTTCAGGAGGCGAACTTTTCACCAAATTTTGCACCAAAACCACTTTAACGCACCTTTATGACCTACAATGACCAACAATGACGAAACTGACATTTTACTCATGTCCAAACTAGAGACAGACATAAATGCCAGCGCAATATAAAATACCTTGTGTGAAGGGAAAGGAAAGGTAGCATAGTAGACAGACTGCTGAGGTTTAGGTTCATAGTCGTTTTGAAAAAATAAATGAGTTTTCCATTCTTTATCTCTCAGCCTACTGCATGTGAAAGAGATAACATACCACTGAATCATTCCTAGGACGAAAAATCTCTCCTTTTATACCTCTAAAGATGAAAAAAAAAATTTATATATTCCTTTCTTTTACTTTCACCCACCCATGAGGCAAACACAAAGAAAACACGTACAACTAAATAATAAAGGGCATCAATCACCAACGAACATTTTAGCACTAGAAGTAAAGGGTTATGAAAACAAAACAGGGGTAATATAACAAGTCTAATCGTACTCCCGATGGCAAAGTAATCATCAAAGATGACAAATGATATTTGTGTGAGGCGATATCCTGCTGTAGGGTACAAATCATATGAACATTTGAGAGAGGAGGAATGGACACCTTCAATTATATTGATTCTGATACCTGAACGTTATACAGTTTTGCAAAGAAAGTTATAAGATAATACCATTAGGGTATACTTTAATACAACAAAAACATCAACAGATAAATTGTTAATTTCAAATTATATAAATGCTAATTATCCTGTGTTCGTAATCAGTAAACATTAATGCGAAGTGATTTATGTCGAACGTGGACAAATTATGGAAAATGTGTCTGATTCATGTGTCATCCAATTTTAACTTATCGTTTAAAAAGTGAACTTCTCTGTTGTCATTCAAATAAATGAACAAATATATGCTTTGATTGTTTACTCACCCCTATCCTAATCTTTATCAACAAAATGGAATAGATATTTTACAAACAAAATGTATTTCTTCGACACAATGACTGCACAATAATCTCAACCGCACCAGAATTGTGCTTATACATATTCATATTGGAGAATGAACAAAGGAAACCGAATGAAACATTCCTTTTCTTTAACTGATACTATCATAAAGGCTATTTTATTTTAAAAACAGTCACTAGTTAAAGGCAATCCAGAGTTACATATAATGGTAGAAGCATTTTACACAGGAGAATCACATTGAAAACTATCCAAAGAAATAATTACTGGAACTGAAAGCCCCAAAAGCTATATTTTGCAGCCACTCCGGAAGGATTAACTATCAAAGACTCACAATCATCAAAGGGACATAAACAGAACGGAGATTAATAACTTAGTGCCTCCTTTGATCCCATAAACTCACCATAAAATACTAAAGCTTCAAACGTTGCAAAATACGGAAAAAAATATTACCTCAACACACAGAAACAAAAACTGGTTTTGTGGAACGAGTTTGCTGGGAAAAAACAGAAAAAAATATTAAGTAATAAAACGTTCATCGCTTCATTTTATAGTTGCTTCCTCTGACTTGTGGTTGCCTACTGGAAACGTCCCTGCCTCGCAATCTGTTGGACGGGATTTCAGGACCCACTCATGCTCCACTAATTAATAGTAGTGCAATCTCACTCACCTTGTAAGCTTCAGATGGAAGGTTTTGGGGGAACCTATCCGGCTACCTTCCGAGTCATCAGCAGCCATTGTCTGGTCCTCTCTGGTCCTTGCTTGATGGAGAGGGGGGTTTGGGCGCTGATCATATGTTTATATAGTCTGTCTCTGGGGCACTGTCCTGTCCATTGCCTCTAACCTTTCATGAACGACCTTTAAACCTTTAAAGGGAATTGACATCCACCTTAGTTCTTTTTCGTTATCTGATACAATTTCAGTAACTAATAAATTAAACAGCAATTCCCCGAGACATTAAATTAGAAGAAAGGGAACGAAATTCTCAAATCTTAACTGAAGCCGTTCCTTTCCACACAAAGCGCTCATCTGAAATATCATTTGTTTTCTTTAACGTTGCATATTTTTTACTGGAAACCCTTCTTCTATATCCCTGAAAAAATATACAAAATATACAAACATTGACGAAAAATAAACAGGGTCCTCTCTCTTCGGTACTTGTGCAAAAGAGGAAGAGGTCAGCCGAGAAAAATTATACGAATAAATGTACAAAAAATATTATTCAAGTTTTCAGCGGGAAAATGTATGTCAGCCATTATCCAGAGACGCCAGGAATCCGGTGCTTCCCAAATTGGCTCAGGCGCTTTTCTGCCTTTATCTCTCGCGACAGGCTGGTGAAAACTGGTCCTTTCAATCATGCGAGGAATTTCCGAAAGGCCTTTTTAGCATACCATCTTATAAATATAAATATATAATATATAATATATATATATATATATATATATATATATATATATATATATATATATATGTGTGTGTGTGTGTGTGTGTGTGAATAAAAATTTAACATAGATGATTGAGGAAGCCTGGTTGGAAAGATATACCCCAATACAAACATTTCCTCCTCCTGGGAGCAATGACATTCAAGTCTTCCCATTTGGTTGGGAAGTAAGGGGCATGGCTGGAAAGAATATAGGTCTTAGGGTTCTGAAAGTGAGTGAATGTGATCCACGGAAAAGGGTCAGACTGTTGATTTCCTTTGATAAAAATGACAGCACCTGGCATGAGGTAGATGCAAAGTGTAAAGCTACAGATTGGGCTAGCATTTATTATCATTATCATTAATAGCTAAGCTACAACACTAGTTGGAAAAGCAGGATGCCGTAAGTCATATAACCTATATGAGAAGTAATGAACAATTAAAAAAAAATATTACAAGTACAGTAACAGCATTAAAACTGATCTTCCATATATAAACTATAACAAGACTTATGCCAGCCTGTTCAAGAGGAACAAAATTGATGCAAGTTTGAACGTTTTAAGTTCTACCGATTCAACAACAGTATATCAGTTTCCCTTGGGTAACTTAGTATAAAAAGATATACTGGTTGCCTCCCCATAACCCCTGGTGAGGTGGGATTGGGTAGCGTGAATGGTTACTTCTAAAATTCCTACGTTTCTGAGAACATTTTCCATAGACTAGTCACACTCCTAGCATCACACATTCACCAAAATTGCTCATGCCACTGACTGTGCTTTGCACGTCTAGTTTAGCGAGGTGTCAGTGTTTTTGTCTGTTACGTGCAGAACACGTACGTGAAAACCCAGGAAAATCATTCCACAACTTGGTCATAGCTGGAATAAAACTTCTAGAATACTGTGTAGTATTGAGCCTCATGATTGAGAACTCCTGACTATCAAAATTAACTGCATCACTAGTATTACACACAGGATGTTAATGTTTTATTACACGTGTTTCACACTCATATATTGTAACAGTTTTTTTTTCTACTGCACATCTTGATCCCACCTTTCTATCAACAAAACCGGTTTGAGCCTGTTTTTTCTTTCATTAATTTGTTTGAATTTTGGTGACCTTCTTACACTGAAACTGCTGTATAAAAACATTGCCGTCTGTTGAAATAAAGTTAGTTTCATTCTCCTCGTCTCTCAGTTATTACTTAATTGGTGATCCGCACATTGGTGACCTGCATAGTGTCCGTTCCCTCCCGCCTACCCCTCAATACTTTGCCCTACTGTTTGAAGATGATGCCGACCGAACCTGCCTCTTCGGCACACACCACCTCAATGAAACTACAGCCCTTCACCAGCGGAGATGCATTTGCCTGGTTCCAGCGTGCTGAAGTCCAGTTTCTCATCAAGGCATGACTTGGTCAACCACCATTGCAGATTATGTTCTCGCGGCAATCCCCGGGGACACTTTCCCGGAAATCTCCAATTAGCTGTTTGAGCAAAGAAACACGCTAATAATGTACGACGCCCTCAGATCATACCTCCTGGAGAAGAACTCACTATCACCGACTGTCCAAATAGCCAAACTTTTTCAGCTCTCTCAAAAGCCGTTGGGGAACCAAAAGGCTTTGCCCACCCATAGGGAAATGAACAGTATAGCTCGCCTACAACCTGCCACAGACTGCTCTCCTCTTGAAGTGAATCTACTTTGTGCCCTTTGGGTACGCTACCTTCCCGAATCTGTACGTGCTGCCAACGCCAATGTCGATATTTTGCCCACGAAGGACCTGATGACCAAAGTCGATGCCCTTATGGACAGCCAGTTCACCACCTTCCAGACCTCCATCAACGACTGCACTCCTGACGAACTGGACAACTAACTATTCAACATCGACCAAAGCTGGCGTGACACAGTCGCTCACCCCATGACGTGCCGGAGCGGCGACAAAGCTGGCGTGACACAGTCGCTCACCCCATGACGTGCCGGAGCGGCGACAAAGCCACCACCAGCCACATACACCACCCCTTGCTTACGCCCCAACCATCGACCTTTGCAGCCACTTACTGATGCCCATCAGCAGCAGTTATGGTACTACCACTCCAAAGTCGGGGCTGCTGCAAAGAAATGTGCAAATGGATGTCATTGACTAAAAATTGTGTAAGTAGGTCACTGGGTACAGCGGTAGCTGCCCGTCACTAATCTTTTCTTTTTACATGATGCAGATACGGGCATGCGATTTCTGGTAGACATGGTGGCTTGCTGTTCTCTTCTGACAAAGCCACTCTTCAGGGCAAAATGTAGTCTGTCTAAATCTGCCAACATGGGCCTGGTAGCTGCCAAGGGATCGGCGATACCCACCCATGGTTATAAAACCCTCACATTATCGTTTAGAAGCATCCAATATATTTGGAAATTTCTTGCTGCTGATGTCACATTGCTAATCTTCAGTGTATATTTCCTCTCACACTTCTATCTCCTGTTTGATGTAGCTCACTGACGGTTAGTCAACGGGGATTTGTACTTCTCGACGCCTCTCCAACCAGTTCCCTTCAACCTCGCTCTCCACATCCAGTGCACCCAAGGATACCTAAGCCAACTTCCTCACGTCATACCCGGATGTTTTCTGTCAAGAACTTCGTCAAACGCCCACGGTTTCCACCAGACAAGATGTTTATCACCATACCAAGACAACGGGGCCTCCATAATTTGTCAGATTCAGGCGTCTGGCACCAGATCGTCTAGCAGCCAGTAAACATATGTTTGCTGAAATGGAAAAAATGGGCTCTTGCCAAAAACCATCAAGACCATGGTCGTCACCCTTAAACATTGTTCTGAAGAAAGATGGCTCTCTACGTCTGTGTGAGGATTACAAGCACCTGAACATGCAGACAGAACCGGATCACTGCCCCCTCCCAAACATTGCCGGCGTGACCTACTTACACAAAGCGAAGGTTTTCCATGCTCAGCCTCCTGAAGGGGCATTACCAGGTGCCTATGAACCCAGAAAATCCTGTCCGTGAATATCTGAATGTGAAGGATGGACAAAATTAATATGTGAATGAATCTACTGTACACATATGTTTGCTTATCTGACTGTTTTTAGGTCTTGGTTGCCTCAGTGAATAAGTTTGAACGTAAAAAGAGTCACATGTTATGATAGTACAGGGAAATTTAAGCAGTCATTTCTCTTAAGTCTATTCTTTTGATGGATTGCCCCTTTATATCACACCATGATAATCTAATAATAATAATAATAATAATAATAATAATAATAATAATAATAATAATAATAATAATAATAACGATTCTAGGTTTACCATAATAATAATAATAATAATAATAATAATAATAATAATAATAATAATAAAAATAATACATGAGCTAGTAAAATTAATTGAATCATTAATCACCAGACGACTCCGTAGAGATGGATTGTAACTTAAATGCACTCAAAAGAAGAAAGAATCATAAAACATGGAGTGTTTTGAGCTTGCATTTCGCAGAGTAGAACCTGTTGCCGAGCAGACTAAAGAGTGTGACCGATGCCCAGATGTATGAAATCAAGTTACCTCAATTAACAAGAACACGCAGACAGGTATGTGTTCAAAGCAATGAAAACAGCCGTTTAAGTGAAAAAGGTGAACGAACACATGACCTTAGTGTATCACTAAAAATATGAGATAAAAATTACATTGAAAAAATACAAAATGTCAAATCACTTTTCTAACACTTGGTGAAAATCGCAAATTTTACATGATGCAAATTCTGCCATATTGTCACCGTTATTTACGTCATTTCCATGAATGCAATACAGTTTTTCCCCATTGCCACTGATTTATGAAAAAATTATAATGTATCTAAAAACAATCTTTATATCAGCCACCCGTAAGACGCCTCACTATCAAAGTAATGAGTCTCGTTATAATCGATCGACTAAACGCCACAATCACTAATTTCCTAACTCAACTTTAATATTATCTACATTTTCATTCCAATATATGAGAAATACAAACACAACTCTTTGCCCGGCAACAACGCTTTCCCAAGAGATATATTTTGCATGATTGGTACCAAGATCCGAGCGATTCCCAAGGAAGAAGTAATCAATTCTTGATTGTGTTCGCTTCTCACCAAACGTATCTGCCGTGGTGTAAATTATTTCTAAACTATGAGATTTGTTAAATTATATTTAGTTTGTTAATGAACGCCAAAGACATTTTTTTCGCAAACTTTACAGAATATTGACGTTTGTAAAACTGTTTGCTAAAATATTACATATTTTTCCAAAGTATAACCCAAAGTTAAGGTGAAATATATCCTATTGCCTAATCGAATAGAACCAAAACCAATTGGGAAAGCGTAAATGATCACTCAATCTACTATGGGTTTACCTAGTAACACCCTATGGGTAAAGCTTCTCATGGAATCAATAAAAGGTTTTGTGGAGAATATTAAGAGTGCATGGTATAGATGATAAGTTTCAGAGACAAGTATAATATTGAAAGAAAAGCATATGTTATATCACGTAGGCATGAGAGCGACTGGTTTGGTGTGAAAGGGATCTGAGACTGGGGTGTTAAGTCTCCATATTACTTCGAGATGATATCTCAGAGAGAGGAAAATAAGATGTGAATGCAGTGTAAAATGTTGATGTTTGCATATGACGCTCTCATGACGGGATACATTAAAGAGAAGTCACATAAACTAGTCACTTTAGTAAATTTGTGGAAGCGTTTGGTTATGAGAGCAAATGAAAACCAAGATGGGGTAATGAATAATTATATGGATGGTATGAGAATGGAAGTTTGTTTCCTTCAAGCATTTGTAAGTATATATAACGGTCCATGATAGTGTGAGAGAATCATTGAATTGCAGAATAAGTGAAATAAGAAAGGTATCAGGGCATAAGCAGACTGGGAAGAGACTTAAATTTTCTATGGAATCCAAAGTAGTAATGTATGGAAGGATTGTTGACCAGCTTAAAGCCTGCCTGACACTTGCGCGCATTTTTGCCACGCACTGGTGTTTTTCCCGCACTGTTCACGACCAGTTCACTCCAGTTCGCACATCGTTCACGCGACGTTCACGCGACGTTCACGCGATGGCACGAATTGGCACGCGTAGTTCACGAGAAGTTCACGACACGTTCACGCGAGTTCGCTCATCATTCCGCATCGTTTCTGCATCGTTCATGCCAGTTCACGCCAGTTCACGAATTGGCCACTCCATATAAAAACGGGGCTTCTCCAACCCAAGGACATTCTTGGATTGGCTTCGGAAAAGACAACAATGCTTTCTGTCAGAGACACCATTGCATTGAGGAGAAGAAACGTATCTTTTTCGTTTGTATTTTTTGTTGCCCTTTATTTTTGTTTCAAAAAGAAAGCATTTGATTTACATATAAATAGCAGACATAAAATTTGTACAAGTATTAAGAAAGCATTTTATTTTAACATTAAAAGCAGCAAACATGAAAAGTTTTTAGGCTGTTGATTTTAAGGTAATAGAGAAAAAAGTGTGTTGAAATAAAAAATCATTTTATTTTACATTAAAACAGCAAACAGAAAAAATTTGTTTTGCTCTTCATTTTAAGGTAATAAAGAAGAATAAGTATGTTGATGAAATAAAACATCATTTGATTTTTACATTCAAACAGCAAACTTAAAAATTTCTTGGGATTATTTTTCAGTTCATTTTTATTTAAAACAAAAGTTTTGGGTCTTAATTGGTAATAGAGGAAAATAAGTGTGTGCATGAAATAAGACATCATTTTATTTTTACATTCAAACAGCAAATATAAACAATTATTAGGTTTATATTTTTCTTTCCTTTTCATTAATTTTTTTTCGTTTCCTTTTTGTTTCTCTTCATTATAAAGTTATAGAAATAGTTTGAAATAAGACATCATTTTATTTTTACATTCAAACAGCAAATATAAAAATTTATTAGGTTTATTTTTCTTTCCTTTTCACTAATTTTTTGGTTTCCTTTTTGTTTCTCTTCATTATAAAGTTATAGAAATAGTTTGAAATAAGATGTAATTTTTTTCACATTAAAACAGCAAATATAAAAATTTATTAGGTTTATTTTTCTTTCCTTTTCATTAATTTTTTCGTTTCCTTTTTGTTTCTCTGCATTATAAAGTTATAGAAATAGTTCGAAATAAGATATAATTTTTTTTCACATTAAAACAGCAAATATAAAAATTTATTAGGTTTATTTTTCTTTCCTTTTCATTAATTTTTTCGTTTCCTTTTTGTTTCTCTTCATTATAAAGTTCACGCCAGTTCCCGCACTGTTCACTCCAGTTGGCGCATCGTTCACGACTATTTCACGGCCATTTAGTGCGTGCCACAAACTTTAAACATTTCAAAGTTCTGGGCACGCATGGCACGCATTGGTACGCTCTGGCACGCGAGTTCCCGCACTGTTCACGACATTTTCACGGCTCGTTCACGCGAGTTCGCGCATCAATGCGTGCCAGTGCGTGCCACGAATGCGCGCAAGTGTCAGGCAGGCTTAAGTTGGGTCGCTAAGGCCAATTGGAAAAAAAGTTCAGGTAATGGAAATAAATTGTTTGCATAGAACATTACCTGGTTTAAAAATAACTGAATGTCAAGCTGCATAGGGGAAATGGTAAAAAAAAAAAAAAATAAGTTAACTGAACCGCTCAGAATTGGTTACATATAAAATACGTCTAATTGGTGTAACTGTTATCAATTAATGAAGCTTGGGCTATTTAAAATTTAGTATCCTTGTCTTATGAATAGTGGTGAAACCCAGTGAAAGCAGCATACCTCAAATCATGTACCTTATATCAAAAGGAAAAGCTGAAACATCAATTCATCAATTAGCTTCAAAAACTAAACGAGATATGTATTACTAAGGATAATTACTCTTCTCTGTTCAAGAGTCGTTACATAATCCATTTGAAAACTTTCCAGTATAATGAAATAACAACATTTCTACTACATCTGGTGAGACTAATCAATGTTAAAAAAAAATTGTCCTTTTTTAACAGTAAACGCAACTATGGAGTACACTTAATATCATCAACAAAGGATTCATCTTCCTAAAGATGTCTGATGAAGATTTTAAAAACAACTTTCCTTACATCAAAGGTCTTGGTTCTCCGGCACTGATGAAGGCGAGATTGTGCCTCAAGTATTTTCCTACTTTTGATGAAGGTGAGCTTAATGAAAGCTTAAAGTTTCTGTGTACTTAAGACTTAACCTCTTTCCAGTGGACATTATCTAATAACTAATTTACTGATTCAACTCTATTACATATATATTTCACTATTTAAACACCATTATTAGTTCTCAAAATATCTATCCAACCTTTCGATATAAACAAATGTAATATTAGACATATCTATCATATCTTGTCACTCAATATTTTGCAAGTAAAAAAAAAAAAAGTCGCGCCTCATATTTCAATTCATGCATTCGAAAGATTTTAGAAGTATTTATAAAATTTTTGGCAACTTGGT
>NC_090727.1:20307458-20317458 GCF_036898095.1 Palaemon carinicauda | reverse complement strand
ACCATTCCTCCCTAGAACACGCTCTATCAATATCACACAAAAAATAGATATCGAATCGTCAATTTCACATCCGCTAAAATTAAATTCCACCTTTTCTAAGTATGCATTATTCAAGTTTTAATTTTCGAGAAGGGAATTGTAATCCAATAGTCAGAGTAAACTTTTTGAGAACAATAACTGAACATTAACCAGTTAAAAAGCAAATAAACTATTTATTACTAAAATTCATATTCAAATTTATATGAGGTTAACTAAAGCTATGAAAAGAATTGCAAACCCTTGGCAACACATCACTTTATATTTGTTTTACGACTGACAAAGAAAACGACCAGAAAATTCCAAATCAGTCGTACGTGAAGAAGTTGATATTTCCAATTTCCTTTTAATACTCCGATAGGAGGAAAGGAATAAGGTTTGTTTGATAATTTACCATAGACAATAACATCTCAAGACATCTCATTTGGAAAATTTTTCTTCAAGGCAGCGACTATAGTCTGTAATAAAAAAAATTATTGCACGACAAAATTTTTTTTTTTTTTTTATCTGAAACAGACAGAAAGAAGCAGGTTACTTGCATATAACCTGAGTATAGAGAGTGCTATGAGATTTGAAGTGTCAAAGGATGTCGAATCAAGTTCTTAAACTAAAAAAAAAGTTTTATACGCCATCGCACCCTAAACCCCGGACAAGCAAAGATAAGTCCTTCGCTGTTAATTATCTTCTACGCCCTTTTCCTTAATTACTTCAGAATCTATATATATATATATATATATATATATATATATATATATATAGAGAGAGAGAGAGAGAGAGAGAGAGAGAGAGAGAGAGAGAGAGAGAGAGAGAGAGAGAGAGAGAGAGAGAGAGAGAGAGAGAGAGATACTTCACAAGCTTCTGAGGTTTATATCGAATGCATTAGGAAGGTCTAGAAATATTACGATATTTATGCTACAACCATCTCATCGTCAACATACCACGTTTTTGCTTCTTTTTGTAAATGTGTCGACATCCCAAATAATAAAGATCGCACTAATTCTACTGAAGAGACGTTACGAACTCATCATATGTAGGTCTTGCTAAACATAACTGCCAAGAACATTTGGTGAAATTACGAACATTTTTGTCAAAAGTGACTTGGGTTAATTTATTTTATCTAAGACCCCAAACCCATTCTCAGTGTATAGTACAAAAATGTGTTTATTGCCAGATGCACATGTGTTCTTGTAACTTTATGCTGTCGAAAATAATGAAATAGAAAAATTAAATTTAAACACCTTTGAGTTAAAAGTAAATAATGGTGACGTCATTTACTTAAACAAACACGATAATACTGCGTAATTTATCCGTGTATAAACAGAGTTAGATATCCTAAAACATATTTCAGCTGTGTAATTTATTGACAGTGTACAGTAAATTCAATCACATACAGCAACTAATTTATTCTGAAGTGAATGCGTTATTCTTTGGTCGAAATACTGAAAATCATATAGAAATACAATAACATAAATATAATGAATACAGATGAGTATGGATGTAATAAGGACAGAATATGTTGTCTACATAACAGCAAACACAAATGGTCAGAGGCTTTGAAGGAATAAAACAAAAGCAATTAACTGGCGCCACAGATCCTCTGTTATATTCTCTGCTCTTGGAAGGACCCCAAATACTGCAGCAATGGACCCACTTCGAGGTCCAGCATGCATTTGTTGACCTTGTTTCATACACGCTTGAACTCTGACATACCCTTATATGAACTAAAGTACACAAATAAACTGGTTTTTTTTATATATATAAACAGAAACATGAGAAACAGGCAATTTTAAAAAATATGTGGATGAATATGTTACGGAGATTTCAACGTCTTACAATCCATCATATAAACAAACTCGGAACAAAATAAAACTAGAAAATTTTATTCAGAAAAGAAGCAAACGCAAGAATAGCCTTAGAAATACGCGAACCTTAATTCACGTCGATCAAGTGATTCTAAGTGGAAATAAAAAACAATTGACGAACATTAAAAGTTGTTAGGGAAGAGCGAGTGGACGTGCCTGCTTTACTGCAGTCCCTAATGGACACAGAGGGACAAGCAAGAATGGAAGAAGAGACAGATTCGAAAACGAACGAAGTTTAAGCAATCCTGATTGCAGAGAGAGAGAGAGAGAGAGAGAGAGAGAGAGAGAGAGAGAGAGAGAGAGAGAGAGAGAGAGAGAGTTAAGAGGCAAGAATCCTAGGAAATACATAAATAAAATGAAATAAATAGAAATATTAAAAAAAAAAGAGAAATCAAAGCAAATACTTCATAAAATGAATGAAATACTCTAAAGGAAAAACATATCAAAATCAAAACAAATACACAGAAATAACTTGTAAAACAATAAGTCGTAATTGATTTGGAGTAACGATATTCAGGCAATAATTATTTAATGAAGAAAATGACTACGCTGTACATACTAAGAAGGGAACTAATTTCAAGTAATAAGGAAACTTATCTTAATGGCAATATAATGTAAGTATAAATCATGAAATGGAAAGCTGACAGTTTTATTGACAAGGAGTATGACTTCTCATGTGAAACAAAGAAAACTAAACGATAATCAAACTTTGAAATGGAGTCAGTATTAATTATAAGAAGAAAATTAATAACAATGAATTATATCGAAAATTAATTACTGAAACGTTCAGATAAAAACAAACAAAGAAGACAACACATTATATTTCTTTAGAGCTTTCTAACAACAAAACGTATGCAATTCTAGGAAGAGGAAAGAATCAAAGTTACCGACAAAAATCCACAGTGAAAGAAGAAAAGCAATTTCAATGATGCCATTTGTCATGACGTCAAAGAGGGCCTTCGCTTCTCGGCCATTTGAATCCTCAAACGAAAATATGTGCGGACGACCACGGAAAAAACTTCTGCAGTCTGTCATTGGTCGTAAATGAAATGGCTCATCTCCAACGATCCACAATATCAAACAGCTTATGCTCGATTCGCTACAGTAAAAAGGGTATTTTGAAATAATTTTGTTGGTTAATCTAAATATGAAGTATTAAATCTTTTGGGTGAATTGTTTTGACAATAATCGTAATTATAGCTTGAATAATCAGACTTTTCCTCTTTTCGTTGTAGCACAAACATCCATGTTATAATAACATTGTAGGTAAATATTGTTTACTTTTATTACTTTACTAATCTTTACATGAACGCTGTAATGTTTTTATGGTAGCATGTCAGTTTACAATTTCTTTCACATTTGAAAAATAAAAATTGGTAAATGAAACCGTAAAAACATAGAGTTTGGTTAAGCTACCGATTTTAGTACATTCTCAATATTTATTTATTTATTTATATATATATATATATATATATATATATATATATATATATATATATATATATATATATATATATATATATATATATATATATATATATATATGTGTGTGTGTGTGTGTACACATATATATACGTACATATATATATATATATATATATATATATATATATATATATATATATATATATATATATATATATATATATATATAATACACATGCATAATACATATATCTTACGCATGTTCAAATAAGTGTCACCCATAGTTTTTAGGGATGAGTCGCAGGCCACTTTTCTTGAGAGCAGCAAACGCATGCATTACTTCCTGCTGGGTAGGATGGTTGTTTTCTTTCCTCACTGGCCTATTTTGGCCTATTCGAGCCTTTGGGCTTATAGCATACTGCTTTTTCAACTAGTGCTGTAGCTTAGCTAATAATAATAATAAATAAATAAATAAATAAATAATAATAATAATAATAATAATAATAATAATAATAATAATAATAATAGGAATTAAGCTGTAATCCCAGAATTTTACTAATTCGAAAATATTTAGTTTACAGAAAGCGTAAGTTACAATAAATCAGCAAGATTATTCTATCTAATCTTTGGTTGATCAAAGTTTGACAGAAAAAAAAAGAATTCAAATCATTTCCACTCTGACCTAAATTAATCAAGGAAAATAGAACAATCCCTCCATTAGCTTGCGCCTTTTACTTCAACGAACGCTGATACCCCCCCCCCCCCCAAAAAAAAAAAAGAATGAAAGAAATGGGGGGAGTCTAAATGGTACAACTTTAAAACGATAAAAATTCTCCGTCAAACAGAAACTGTTGCTAACCCAAGGGGCCATGACTTCCTACGTCCTGTTTGTCGTGCTTTTGTTTGTAGCAGAGAGATTGTGTTAATCTCTTTTACTCCACTTTGAATTTCATCGTTCAAGTTGGGAACGTGATCTTATAAGAGAGGTTTACGATATGTTTCTTTACCCCATACACTTAACAATTCATATTTTCTATCGGGGAAACATAAATCATAGGAATAAATCATGAAATGTATAAAGTCTTAGAAATTATAAATCAGATATTAATCTGCAAAGAGAAATGGGGACAAATGAATAAAGGAAATAAATACAAAAGATTTCCTACTTTGAGAATCTGGATCTGCAATGACCACATTATCATTCGCTCATCCTAGGGTACTGCTTGCATACTTGTATGCTTCTTAAAAGTATTTTCAGCATGACACGTGGTTACATATTCACAAACATGAAAATTATTTCCTCGATCAAAGGAATGTAAAGTATGAATATCTACGTATAACATAAAACAAAGCGTATTGGTAACTGGATACATAAGTATGTCGAATAATAAAGAGGTCTCAGTACGAGCTTGGGTATGATTCTTAACGTCCCGAGGGTCGGGAATTACTATCTTGACTCTCCAACATATTATTACCGTCTTGTTTGACTGCGTAAGTACACAAGTTTCCTACATTTCATAATTAAATCAAACTAAGCAAAGCCACTTGATTCCATTACTAGGATAAAATTAATCTTCAATTGATTATCAAAATAAGTTTCTGTAGATAATTTCAGGCAATTATTAGAATCAACACCTGTACAATAATAAGATAATATAGATATAGAAATATAAGCTTCCAGTCGAATTCCCCACTAATACACACCGGTTTAAAATATATTCAAAATGAGTAAATAAAAGAATAATACATCACTTAAACGTTAAGGCAAACACCCGGAATAGTTTACTTGTCTAACTGGATTTATCGGGAATGTTTCATGGAAAACTATTGCCATTTCAGTGATGAATGACATTTGGGACCTAAAAGGCATATTCCTCTTCTACACATCAGGGACGAAAGAACTTCAATTTAAATATTATCTTAATAGGACGGACAAACTCAAAGTCAACGTTAGGCCAAGTTATTGAAACTACTACAATTATGAAAAGAAAGATAAAATTAAAATAGATTATTCATTAAGTCTAAAACTATGATATATGTTATAGTAAGTCAATTTTAAACACGAAGAGGTCTCTGTTAAAAAAGCAATAAACATTATACATACACATACACACACACACACACACACACACACACACACATATATATATATATATATATATATATATATATATATATATATATATATATATATATATATATATATCTGTGGCTATGTATAGATATATGAGCGCGTATGTTTGTGTGGTAGGTGCTTGGTAAGGTGCAAAATAAATTGTAAAATATTCAAGATACCGTAATTCGGGAATAATGTCAATATTTGTCATATTAAAATTTGAGCAATGTCCAAAAAATCAAAATATGGTGTTGCCTCTTAGTTTTTATCATGATCTATATTGTTCAATATAATCACAGTAAGCATCACAGTTTTTTTTTTCTTTGTGGGGGGGGGATCCTTGCAGTTAGCCTAGTATAATTTTGCCTAAACATTTATTCAATTCAACGCTTAGGCAAAATTATACCAGGCTAACTGCAAGGATCCCCCCCCCCAAAAAAAAAATATTATGATGCTTACTGTGATTATATTGAACAATATAGATCATGATAAAAACTATGAGGCAACACCATTTGCTGCAAAGACAAAAAGAGGACCATCGCATTTTCATTCAAATACAAAGAATAAAATCCCTACATCAGAAATCCTCCTAGATTCCTGATCTGTTTCCTGCAATAACTCTGAAGAAAAGAAATGAGAAAACAATCGAGAATTGTATCCAGTAACTTTCCATATCACTGATTGCGGATCAGAGAGCCACAGAACGTCAGTAAACCCGAAGGTAATAATATTGTTGTTGACAAATTTCATCTTATAAAAACAAACATCGAACCGATTCCCCCTTGCGGCGAATCGTTGACTTGGAAAAGTTTTAAAATTTCAGTTACGATATGTTCGAATATTGCGACTGAGGTTAACATTCACTGTTTCACTGTCTTTCTTTGAGAGAGAGAGAGAGAGAGAGAGAGAGAGAGAGAGAGAGAGAGAGAGAGAGAGAGAGAGAGAGATCATTGGAAGTTCGTTTTATGCACCGTAGCCTTGAGAACCTATCGTTACACATCAAATGAAACTGAATAGTTTTAACAATATCAGCAAATGACGCAGAGGAATTGAAGCGTTTATAATGAGGTATTGGTAAAGAGTTGAATTGGCGACAGTGGCATAGATGTTCTGAGGCGATGAATGACTTATTAACTAACAAACAATTTTAATGAAATAATCAAATGACATTACTTAACCTGAATATGATATCCGCGTTATTACCCGTCGATAGCTGTCAATCTTTTGAATAACGAATTGACTCTAGAAATTAAGCTATGTGACTATACAGCTTGTAATTTTTAATTAGAGTTCAACGTGCAACTAAAATATTCTTTTAATCAGTTTCTAATATCAAGAAAATGTTACGGATGTCTTTGATTTACCTTTATGTCACTGAAGTTCCATAAAGGACCACTGATCAAGACCTGCAAGGAAAACGGACTTTCAGGATAATATCTCCCAATTAGTCATTGGTGATTCAGAGCGCTGATTTAATAAACATTTCATTATAATGTCTTATTAGCAGATGCAAAGAGAGAGAGAGAGAGAGAGAGAGAGAGAGAGAGAGAGAGAGAGAGAGAGAGAGAGAGAGAACTCGTGAGTAGTGAGTAAATCAGATCACTAGCAAAAGATTTAAGCAAGAGGTGAAATAACATTTCGTCCTGAAAAATCAAAGGAGAATGCCAAATATGGAATATAAACCATATTTATAATATGGAAATGACATTACTGCTTATGCAGCTTATGCATGGCAGTGAAGACCAAAGGAAAGCTGTGAAATAAAAATTGGAAATTACTCCAAGGTTAATAAATTTCAGAAAGGAGCAAATACATTTTCTAGACTGCAATGATCAAACTCTATTGTTATACAATGCGAGTGATCTAACCGAAGAAAATAAAATACTTACAGCTTTCTATTTTTTTTACATGGAACAAGACTAAAAGGCTCTAACTAGAACTGTATCTATTAAAAATAAAGGCAGTACACTATTCATTGCAATTTACATAACGTAATCTGAAATAAAATTCATAAAATAATTTATGTATATGATAGGTGATTTGATAAGATGCAACGTTCGTAAGGACATAAACCAAACCAAACTAAATTTATGATTACTCCCATTTATCTAAGGGAAGGAGATTTTAAGAGTAATGATTATAGCAAGAGGTGATCAAATAACCTATGGCATTTTTACTGTCTAACTTTCTCTTTCAAGATTCATTTCGCCCAACTCCATCTAAGACCAGACCCCTGAAATCTAAGCAATAATTTCTATGATTTGATTGCTAGTCACCTGGCCACAAGATTGTACTCGTATACTCTGAAAGTGTAATAAAACCGGATTTATCTTGTATTCATAAACCACTCAAGCATTCACTAATCATCATCAGAAACAGGGAACTTCCCATTTCACAGATCGTAACTAAGAACTATATGTTATTCATAGTACCTCGGGCATTTTTATTTGATTAGAATTAGACTAAATAATTATCCTTGGTAAGTTTAAGTATAAAATACTTCCTCTTATTTTTTTCTTGGACATATTTACCTTTGTTCACCTTTATTCAGAGTGAAATTACAGCATAAAGAGAGTTTTTACTAGAATTTCCTTATTAAAAATTACTAAAGAATACAATAACGGAATATGAGAAACCTCGTGTTATCTGAATTAGGTATAAATCAGCCTTTTATAAAATCAGTGAGAGATAACACACCATGAATAATCCACTCTTCAATTAACTTCCATTCACACTAAATCCAAACTTTTCAATCTCTCTTACCATCACAATTATTCAACAAAAACTAGCATTTACCAGGAACATTCCATATAAATCCTTTCACTTCAATCAAGCCTTCTCAGAATAGGGTGTCCATATGAGAAAATCTCCGTATAGTCTATCGCATAACCTACAGGGAAACAATAAAGGAAGAAATATGCTTAAGAGAAAAATATTACTATACGAAAAACCTCTATGATAAGGAAAACAACATAATTAAGATATTTCCTTTTTCAGTGGCAATGACAATCATTACTTTTTTCATGAGCACAACATTTCTTCCCCATCGTTCCTTTTCTTCTTCTTTTTTTTTTTTTTACATTTCTTTCGGCTTGAAAAGGAAATTACTGTGTTAATCCCGTGGCGTAAGCTTTGCCAAAAAATATATTGGAATATGTTTCACATGCATACTTAAAATTCAGAATTCACTAAATTCAGGCGAGTTGAAAATCAATCGCAATAAAAAAAAACCCATGACTATGCAATATAACCAAACAATAGTTGTAACTATCTAAAAAAGAAAAAAAAAATATTTCAAACAGACAAAAATCATTGTAAGTAATATCATATGAAAAAGTAGTCTTCTTATCCCCATTGTTATCCTTAAACCAAAGGGCTGGATGCTATTTTGATATCACGGAAGTCCCTCCAATCTAATTAAGAGCAGCAAATACGAACGACACTGATTATGATCACGAACTAAATTTAGAATTGCGGAAGACTGATTCGGCTGCCCAATTGAATAGGCAACAAAAGGGTTTCGATTTATTTTTTGAAGGGCTGCCAACGCTACAGCCCACGTCCCACATGAGGTGACGCAATCGTAAACGAACGAATGACTAAAACTAGATGCGAGAGGGAAGTAGACGAAAAATTAACAAAAGGGTTCTCTCCAGTAATTGACACTCTCTCTCTCTCTCTCTCTCTCTCTCTCTCTCTCTCTCTCTCTCTCTCTCTCTCTCTCTCTCTCTCTCTCTTGTTTTTCAAAAATAAGGGGAACTGCAGAAGGCTAGTGATGCCACCACCTGTGTGTCTCGGGTGTTATTTTTCAGTCAAGTATAACAAATATGATTACCAAGAGTTACTTGCCAGATCAACTATTTTTTTTTTTTTTTTTTTGGTCTCACACCACAACTTTAATTATAGTTGCAGATAAAATTGATGAGGAAAATTATATAATCTAACATTACAATAAGAAAATTCTACCATTATCAGTATCAAATTCATCGCAAAGTTAAATACATCCAACAAATTCCTAACCGTACATGTCTGACTCCTTTTTCGTCCCTCCCCTTAAAATAAGAGGCATGGAACTCGAAAACATAACTAAAGTATTTTGCCCAATTGCAATTTTCCCTTTACTTCGTTTCTCTTTTGTCCGACAAGAACAAAATACACTATCCCACAATAGCCCAACGGTTAGGTTTACTTCACTACTTCTATTTCCCCACTTTATCGTCGGGTTGCTAACAATGTGTGGAGCAGAGAGGGAGAGAAGATAATGGGTAGAAAGCTCTAGAACCGCTGGAAGAAAAGCGCACAGTCCTTTAGTTAATCTTTCAGCTCAATCTTTGCAGAAAAGCAGTGAATGCAACTGCTACACTAGATTGTGATTGGATGCTGCATTCAGAATGCACACTCTTTTTCAAAGTCAAAGTCACGGCTATTGTATTTTGCCACAAAGAAAAGAAAAATATAATACCAAGACAAATAGGTATTCTAATTCAGATCTTACACTGAAATGAACAAAAGACAAAGATAGCTCATTGAAATTTCAACAGAAATGGAATTTGCCATAATA